>NC_048298.1:149642801-149756433 GCF_013100865.1 Trachemys scripta elegans | reverse complement strand
AAGAACAGGAGTACTTGTGGCACCTTAGAGACTAACAAATTTATTAGAGCATTCACGAAAGCTTATGCTCTAATAAATTTGTTAGTCTCTAAGGTGCCACAAGTACTCCTGTTCTTTTTGTGGATACAGACTAACACGGCTGCTACTCTGAAACCTGTCAAAAGAATACATAATGTTGTTTTAGTTAAATAAAACAATTTAAATGTCTGTCTGGCAAGAAAATCCTCCAAATATTAATGATAGTTCACCTCCTAATGACTTCAAAATATCTGCTTCATTTACTTTTGGTAAATGAAATAACCAACCAACCAATCATTCATTTTCTGATATAGCTGTAAAACTAACCTGAAATTTTTTCAAAATAAATCATTTAAATGTATACTGTGTACCTTCTAAAAATGAAACCTACATCTATCTCTGAGTGATGAAGAATATGTATTAAGGTTATAATAACCAACAAGAATGCACTTTTATGTAGAAATCGATGATTAAATTGAGTCTTCTTGACTAGTGATTTAAATCAAATCCACCCTGCTTCAGTCTTCACTAAAAATGTTAATAGTGACCAGGGACTTGACACAATAAATTTAACATGAAGGGGGAAGGAATGCAAGCCAAAACAGGGAAAGAATGGGTTAAAGAATATTTAAATAAGGTAGATGTATTCAAACCATCGAAACCTGATATTCACCCTACAGTGCTTCAGCTTGTTCCTTAAATCTTAGTTGCTAGCAGTTATATCTTGGAGAAATCATGGAGGACGGGTGAGGTCCCAGAGGACTGGAGGAGGGCAAACATAGTATCTATCTTTAAAAAGGGGAACAAAGAGGACCTGGGGAATTATGGAACAGTTGGCCTAACTTCAATACTGGACCATGTTATTAAACAGTCCATTTGTAAGCATCTAGAGGATAATAGGTTTATAAGGGAATAGCCAGCATGGATTTGTCAAGCGCAAATCATGCCAAACCAGCCTAGTTTCCTTTTTTGACAGTATTATTTGCCTAGTGGATTGGGGTGGGGGAGGAGCAGTAGATGTGATGTGTCTTGCTTTTTAGTAAGACTTTTGACACCATTCCACATGATGTTCTCATAAGGAAAAGTGGTCTAGATGAAATTACTAAAGGCGGGTGCACAACTGGTTGAAAGACTGTATTCAAAGGCTAGTTTTCAATAGATTGCAGTTAAACTGGGAGGGCATATCTAGTGGGGTCCCACAGGGGACTAGTCAATATTTTCATTAATGATTTGGACAATGGAGTGCAGAGTGTGTTTAGAAAATTTGCAGATACCAAGTTGGAGGGGTTGCAAGCACTTTTGAGGACAGGATTAGAATTCAAAACTACCTTGACAAATTGGAGAATTGAGCTGAAATCGCAAGATGAAATTCAGTGAAGACAAGTGCAAAGTACTACACCTGCAGAAGAAAAATCAAATGTAGAGCTACACAATGAAGAATAACTGGGTAGGTTGTAGTACTACTGAAAAGGATCTGGAAGTTCTAGTGAATCACAAACTGAATGAGTCGTCAATGTGATGCAGCTGCAAAAAAGCCTAATATCATTCTGAGGTGTATGGGGGGGAGGGATAGTTCAGTGGTTTGAGCATTGGCCTGCTAAACCCAGGGTTATGAGTTCAATCCTTGAGGGGGCCACTTAGGGATCTGGGGCAAAAATCAGTACTTGGTCCTGCTAGTAAAGGCAGGGGTCTGGACTCAATGACCTTTCAAGGTCCCTTCCAGTTCTATGAGATAGGTATATCTCCATATATTAACAGGAGTATCATATGTAAGACAGGAGACAATTGTCCCATTCTACCCTGCACTGGTGAAGCCTCAGCTGGAGTACTGTGTCCAAGACTGAGCACCACACATTAGAAAAAATTTGGACAAATTGGAGAGAATCTGGAGAAGACCAACAAAAGGTTTAGAAAACATGACCTGTGAAGTAAAGTTAAACCTGGGCATGTTTCTTCTTGAGAAAAGAAGACTGAGGGAAACCTGAGAAAAGTCTTCAAATATGTTAAGGGCTGTTTATAGAGAATGATCAACTTTTCTCTACGTCCACTGCTGATAGGACAATAAATGGGCTTACTCTGCAGCAAGGAAAAACTTGCTAACTATAAGAGTAGTTAAACTCTGGAATACGCTTCCAAGGTAGGTTAGGGAATCCCTATCATTTTTTATTTTTTAAGTAAAGATTTGACAAACACCTGTCAAGGATGATCTAGGTTTACTTGGTCCTGCCTTAGCACAGGGGCCTTGACTAAATGACCTCCCAAGGTCTCCTCCAGGCCTATATTTCTATGAGTCTAGTGCTGTGAAGACAACTATTAAGTCAAAATCCAAGGAGTGGGGACTACCCACCTGCATTGTCCACACCAGAGACTGCTGTGAAACCAGACAGCTCAGCCCCAGGAGAGGCAGAGATGGAGACGAAGGAAGGGCCTTGTATTTCTCAACAGCAATGCCTCAAACAGATTAAGAGGCGCCTTTTTTGAGCTTCAAAGGGAGTCCCAGCCAGTAGTAGGTGGCTGACACTGCAATTGTTTGCTCCTGCTTCTGTGGCTGGTGTACAAGGATCAGGCAGGCGAAGGGCCAGGCACAGCGCTAACGTGAGCATTGGAAATCATGGGAGAGTCACAGTGAGGAAACAAGTGTTCCAGGGGAGAGGGTCAGAGATCTCCTAGAGAAGATACTCACCCTGTAGCTCTACAGGAATGTCAGGGGCTGCCTGTGAGGGCCATGGGGCTGACTGGAGCAGCTTTTGCTTCACCTAGATCTAGGCCAAGCAAGCAGAGCACTATGAAACCCAAGCTCCCTCAGTCACGTGAGAGATCTCTGGGATCACTCCGACTCTCCAAATAGGTCTGGGACGGGTACCAGAAATTGACCACAACTTGGGGAGGAGCAAAGAAGTAAGAGGAGGAGATGCTGGACCTGCTGCAACTCCATTTATTTAGCTGGGGATTATAGTAGGGATGAATGTGCCCTTGCATCACACAGGTGTTGCAGAACTATAATATAATCATGTTGTGACAGCTGGGCATTGCTAGCACATCTTCACAAGAATCCCCGATGGCCTGAGCATTTGGTTCCCCTCACTGTCACATAGTAGGCATCCTCCAGCAATGACATTGGGAATAATTACTATGTCAAAAGTGTGCTGCAATTCGCTGTGCTGGTATTATGCCTTTGTTTTCAGTGTGCTGTACTGTGCCATTAAATCTCTAAGGATTCTGCCATGTGCAGATCTTTTGTGTTTGTGACAGTGCAGACATAGGGGAAATGCACAAACCTGTCATGCTCTCTTGCTAAGAGACTTTACCTTTCTTCCCTTTGACTTGTTCTCAATCTACAATAAAGGTCACCCTGATGGGAAATACTTTGCTCTTTGTGAATGGAAAAACATGAAAGGTTGTCACCAATCCCCATGGGTTTTGATGCCTCCAGCACCTGGGCAGTGTATTTATTTAAATATGTCCAAGAATAACTAGGTGTATGTAAGAAAAGAGATACTTCGCTGCCTTTCATCTCCAGAATGCTTTAGAGACATGAGCTAACCAGTCTGTAAATACACACTGTCTACAATGGGTTCAACCTTCTGCCTTCACTGTGAAACCAATGGACTGTCCAGTGAAGCTGACAAAAACCCCATATCTTGTAGAACAGGTCCTTTCTGCCGACTTCTGGCTTCTCCCCAGTTCTTTTCTCTGCTTCAAATGTGTGGTGTCTCTGTCTGTCTCTGCTTCCCTCCCTTGCTGGCCAAGATCAGATTTCACTAAATGAATCACAGTCTAGTGGAAACTCCCTATAAACTTTGCCAAGAATTGCAAAGTTGATGAAAGAGCGATGTTCAGCCAAGGGGAGCTTTGCATGGTTCTTACTGGTTGGGACCAGCAGAGATTCCCGTCAGAGCTGGTGCCTATGGGCCATGAGGGTCATGGTTGGCATCTCAGCTGAGATTTGTGCCCACGTACACACAGTGAGTCTAACCATGGTTTAGAGGGCACAAGTAGTGGTTGTCTAACACAACTGGTGCTATAATATTGTTACTGGAAGCCTCTCCCCATAGCTGCCATCCCTGACAGCCACAGATTATTTCTTTAGGTCTCTCTACCAGGCTTCTCCTGCTTGCAATTGATGGAATTTTAATTCAGACTGTTTCCCATCCCTCCAGATTAGTTAAATAAACAGTTACGTTTATTCTTCACACCACTTTCGAATTTGCATTTAGCCTAAATCTGGCTTTAAACCGTGCTTCCCATGGCAATGACTCTATGGCTGTGTGGACTTCACAGGTGATGGTGCAACAGATGTGGTCCAATAGATAAGGCACCAGACTGGGAGCCCTCCTGAGGCCTATTCCTGGCTGTACCATTCACTCACTGTGTGATCCATGGGCAAGTCACTTCACTGGTCTGTGCTTCCATTTCTTAATGGGGATTATAGTACTGGCCTGTCTTTTGTAAAGTGCTGTGAGATCTACAGATGAGAAACACTTTCCATATGTGCTTATTCTTGTTTATACTTGAACACAAGGCATATTTCACTGCTGGGGAGCATTGCCACCACTTTTAGACCTTACATCTCCACAAGGCCTCTGGCCACCACAGGGGAAGATGGTCATGTAACATCTGGACTAATATCACAGGGATTGGTACAAATTTTCCCCCAACCCCAAGGTTTGGATGCTGAAGCAGAGGATTTATGGAATGTGGTGCTAGAAGTCTTTGGTCTCCTGTACAAGGATGCAGGCTGTTGTTGCTGATCACTTGTAACAATTACTGAGGGGGGAAAGCTCTAGTGACAGTCTTATAAAGGCTATGGAACAGGGTCAATAGGGAGGCACTAGTAGATTGGACATCTGACTCCTTTCACCTGAGGCCCAAGACATCATTCTTGTTCCTGGCCTGAAATGCACCTTTCCCTGTGTTGAGGTTGGGAACTTCCCAGTGTCCTTGCAGTTGTCATCCAGCTGCCTGATAATTGGCCTGTGTCTCAGGTACAGATTGTCATGGTCAGTGCGTGACTCCTGCATTTGGGGATGCTGGGCCTGAGTGCCAGAAGCTCCCTAGAAGTGTTGGGTGGGGGGCACTGGCACTCCCTGCTCCCCCCAACGCCCTGCTCCCCCCAATGCCCGGCCCCATTCAGCCCCCTCCCCAAGGAGCCCCCTGCCCACACATCTCTGCCTCTGAGCGGGTGGAGAAGCACGAGAGGCAGCTGGGGGCGGGGAGGGAGTAGGGTTACCAACTTTCTAATTCCAGAAAACCAAATACCCGTGCCCTACGTGCTGCGCCACTCCTTCCCTGAGGCCCATCCCCGTTCACTCCATTTCCGCTCTCCTCCCACCCTTGCTCACATGCTCATTTTCACTGCAAGGCCCAAACAGTCGTATTTATTGTTTTGACAGATGTATTATGCTAAGTTCAGGTTTTATTTGTTACAGGACACTAGAGCTGGCAGCAAAATAGTCAAAAAGGGTAATTTAAAAAAAAATGAAATTTCACAAAGGTTTTCATGATTTTTTCCCTCCCCTCTTCCCATCTTTCATAACCAGCTCCATGTTTTCTGTTCACCAAATTATTGTAATTTTATGTGTGGAATTAGGACCACACCTTATCACAGCTGCAATGAGTCCATCAAAGGCCCACTCCAAAAGCCCAAATACAAATTCATAGAGCACAACCACAGAAATGCACACCTGTCCAGATACCTATATAATTAAATCTGTAGAAACTACTCCCACACCTACATGCAGATACACACATGTATTCATGTGTACACATGCAGGGCCGGCGCAACCCATTAGGCGACCTAGGCAGTCGCCTAGGGCGCTACAATTTGGGGGGCGGTGACTGCGGCAGTATTTCGGCGGTAGGACCTTCTACCGCCCCTGTGGGGGGCAGCATTTCTGGGCGGGACCTTCCGCCGCCTCGGGCAGCGGAAAAGCTGATGGTGCTCCTGTACACATCTATGCACTAACACATATACTTCCACATTATTTATTATTACACTTGTTTAGTGCTTAGAGACTCCAACTAAGATCAGGGCTCCTTGGTGGTGCTGGATATACACATAAAAAGAGAGAGTCTGCAACTCAGAGTTTATAATGTAGCTAGACAAAGGTGGGGAGAAATGTATGACATATTGGCTCTTCTGCAATTACTAGTCAACATTCACTTTTTAAGGAATAATACATTTCTTTTAGAGTTCCCGTCTTTTTTAAAAACTTGTTATGAAATGAATACACACATTTTATGTCATCAATTTTTTGTGTGCGCAAGCCAGCAAAAGGAATAAAAGTCAAAGAGTTAGGCTGCTAATTATATTCACACAGGTATACATACTAATACATGCACCTCCGTACACAAAGACACACAGTCTCTTACACATATACAATGCATGCATGCATGCACACACTTGCCTACACAGAGACACTTTTTCATACACGTTTCCAGGGGCTGCCTAAATCACCCAGCCAGGAAGGGAGGAAGAGGATGGGCTGGAGGGGAAAAGATTTTGCGGGGGGATGTGGGGTAGGGTAGAGGAGAGAGGATGGGGAGGGAAAGAGGCCAAGGATGAGAGTAGGTTGGGAGTGAGAGGGGGTAATGAAGGAGAGAGGAGGGGGTATGTGGGATGGATGGGGATGCATGGGGAGGCAGAAGGCTACAGGTGCATGAGGATGTGGGGGGCACAGGGGTATATAGGAACATAATGGGAGTGCAGCACTGTATGGAGGTGAATGGGGCACAGGGGTGTGGGGGGTGAGGGACATGGGGGTGGCGACTCCAGGCGGTGGAAAGGATGGATGGGAGAGCGCTGTAAGGGGTACAGGGCTGGGATGGGTAGGTGTGGGAGGCAGGATGGGATGGGATGGGACGGGGAAGGGATGCAGTGAGGGGGATGGGATTGGGAGGGATGCAGGGACAGGGGATTGGGACTGGGAGGGATATAGTGAGAGGGGTGGGGGGGAGGTTGGGATGGGGAGGGATGCAGGGATGGGGAGGGAAGCAGTGATGGGGATGCAGCCCCATTCCCAGCACTCGGAGACGGGGATACACATACCTCCAACTCCTGCGTGCCGGTGATGGGGCAACAGACCGTGGTTCTCCACAGGACACACGCCGCAGCTTGAGCCCAGCCACACGAGGAGAAAAGGGCCGGGCAACAGCAGGAGCGGTGCACGCCATGCAACCCCTCAGCAGCCGCCTGCTGAGCGCTTGAGTGGCGCTAGTTCCTCCCCTGCCCTGACTCAGCCAATGGGAGCTGTGCTGGGGCAGCACATGGACACCGCCCCCTGGTGGCCCCTAAGGCTAGGAGCTACACATGCCAGCTGCTACCCAACCCAGGAGCCACACAGTCCATGGCATGGTGGCTAGCAGGGAGCCTGCCAACCCCACTGTGGCGCTGGGCGAATCGGATGTTCAACGGCTCGGTCAGCGGTGATGACCAGAGCCACGCCACGATCCCTTTTGGACCGAGTGTCCTGGTCCAAAACTGGACACCTGGTCACCCTACAGGGGAAGCAGCAGAGAAGCACGAGAGATGGCTGGGGGTGGGGGGCACCACGCGGGGAGAAGCGGTAGACCGGGGATGGGAAGAGGAGCAGCGTGGGCAGGACCACCAGGCAAGAATGGGATGCGGGAGTGGAGGCTCGGGGCGCAGCATGGGCCGCACTCCAAAGATGGCAGGCCAGCAGCATCCTGTTTGGGGAGGCTTAGCCTACCCTGGCCTATTATACCCGCCAGCCATGTTGACTGGCAAACCTCTATAACATTGGGAGAAGTCCCCACAGGTTTGGAAGTTCTTCTCCTTGGGAGTCCCTGGAGGAGTCTCAGCCCTCCTGGCTCTGGCCTAGTCGGTAGAGTTGTGTGAGGATCTCCCTCATGCCATCTTGCTGGTGCTCTTTGTAGATGAAACTGGGCAGTTCAGAGACAGGGAAAACTAAAGCCCAGTCAAACCAGTAACAGAACCTCTCCAAACAGGGAAAGGTGTGTAAGTCAGCTAGGATGGGACCCAAATGGGCTGTCCTCAAACTACTCTATCAGGTTCCTTCCTACCACCACTCGTTCTTGTGTTTACCTCCTAGTCCTACTCCCCTTTTTCCCCTCTGTGCCTTCGGGCCTCCTCGCCCCATTCCAGTACCTCTCATTATGTTTCTCACTTCTCAGACCCTCTTTCTCTTCCTTCTCCTTCCTGCATCTCCCTCCCTCCCTCTTCACTCCTCACTCCCTCCTTCCTATTTTCTTTCCCTCCGCACCGTTCCCCCACTTCCCTATAGGGTTGCCAACATTCTAATCACACAAAACTGAACCCCCTTGCCCCGCCCATTCTCCAAGGCCCCAACCCTGCTCACTCCATCCCCCCTCCCTCTGTTGCTCGCTCTCCCCCAGCCTCACTCACTCATTTTCACTGGGCTGGGGCAGGAGGTGAGGTACAGGAGGAGGGAGGGCTCTGGCTGGAGGGGTGGGCTCTGGGGTGGGGGCCAGAAATGAAGGATTTGGGGTACAGGAGGGGGCTCTGGCCTTGGGCCGGTGAGTAAGAGTGTGGGAGGGATTCAGGGTGCAGGCTCTGGGCAGTGCTTACCTCGGGGGGGGGGGGCTCCCCAGAAGGGGCAACATGTCCCTTGGCTCCTAGGTGTAGGGGCATCCGGGTGGCTCTATGCAGTGCGCTCTGCCTCCACCCGCAGGTGTCTCCCCCGCAGCTCCCATTGGCCATGGTACCTGGCCAATGGGAGCTGTGGGAGTGGCGCCTGCAGGCAGAGTCAACATGCAGAGCCCCCCTGGCCTCGCCTACACCTAGTTGCCAGACTTCCAGGACCCTGTCAGCCCCATGCCAACTAGTCTTTGAATGGCCCAGTCAGTGGTGCTGAGTGGAGTTGCCAGAGTCCCTTTTCGACTGCGTGTTCCCCAGTCAAAAACAGACACCTGGCAACCCTACTTCCCCATCCCTCCTATTTTCTCTACCCTTCTTCTCTCCCTCCCCTCACCACCACCAGGATTCAGATTTCCCATTGGCCTGTCTGGTTCCTCTTCTCCCGCAGGGTGTTCCTAAAGCATGATGAATGCATCCGATTGATTGGGAAGAAGCGGCTTGGACCGGGGTTCCCAGCTTTCCTCAGCCAGGCCTCTTCAAGCTCCGCTCCAGGAAAACTGGCTCCAGTAGCTCAAGCCAGCAGAGGCCCTGCATGGGAGGAAAGCTCATAAAACCTAGGTGTGTTATAGCTCTGCATTGCTGTCAGCCTTAGAACATAAGCCTCCCTCAGAGCTGTGTGCTCCCTGCCAAGTGATTGGAAAGAAAGTGAAGGGCCAGCCAGGGCAGGTGTCAGGTTTCTGCTCAGAGAAAGGAATGAGGCTGTGCTGTCTGAAATCCCACACATACAATTTCACTGGGGAGTACCACAAGCCTTATCAGGATTCAGGCACTGGCTGCTCAGAAGAGTGATAGTTTTCCATTCTTGGTCTCTCTGCGCTCTCTCTCTCTAACACTCTGCTCTTTCTTTCTCTCATCTGTTTCCATTGACGCTGGTCCCAGGCCCATTGCCAAGTCTCTGATCCATTAGTGAGGTGCCTTGCTGACTGAAGCACAAATCATGATGGATCCGGGTGCAATTAGCAGCTCCTAGCACCTCATCTGGAAGACATTAGCTTGGCTGGGGGGAGGCAGAATTGGGAGGGGAAGAGAGAAATGTGAAGGAATTGATGTAGATGCCAAACAGAATAAATAGCCTACTTCTATAACTTTAAGGAACCACAATCCAGCAGCAGATAGTGATGTGCAAACAGGAGAGACAGGGTGTGTAGTTACCATATCCTAGTCAACATGGCCCCCAGAACTATAACACATTCTGGGGGTGCAGGGTGGTTACTGAGCCCTAGGAGGTACTAAGATATGACCAGACTTGCAGTTACCATGTCCCATACAAAATGCCCCTTGGTTTTCTCACACAGGCCCAGACTGATGATTATGGTGTTCCACAGAGTGTGTCCCTTGGGGTACCATAACATCACCAGATGGGAGGCTACGGTTCTCTGTGCCTCTCAGGTACTAGGACCTCCCAGCGTGTGCTGCTATGGCCTACAGTACCACTCCCAGAGCCATGCCAGGGGTGGGGTTATGATGTCCTGTACGGTATCGTGGAGCACTAAGGTGTCCTAGATTGTATGGCTATAAACAAGCCAGGACTCAGCCTCCTGATTCTCTGTCCCTTGTCATCTTCAGCAGCCCTGTTTGTTTTTTTTTCTTTGAAGGAAATCTTAATAGTCATCTAAACAGACACACAGTGAAACCCTCATGCTCACCAAAGGGACCTGATGCTTCCTGGCCATGACAGCTGTTCACGTATGTTTGGGAGCAGCTCTCTTGGGGACTGAAACTTCACCAGCTATTACGGCAAGTGACTGGAGCAAGTTTCACAGTGTTCTGTATTTCAGTGGGGATTCTGGCAGCACCAAGGAATTGATCCCAGAGATAATGTGTTTAGAAGAATAAGCAAAAGCAAAGTCTCCTCATTCTTCTGCCCAGAAGATTCTTCCCTACAGGGAGACCATGATTACTGTTTCCTTCCCCCCGAACATTCCTCACTCCACACATTGTTTCATACACATGCCAGACCCCTACAGCCGGCTGCCTCCTGCAGCTATAAAGGGCCCAGCTGCAGGAAAGTTGATCCATTGTTTCAGTCCGTTTCTCACCCTCACACAGCACTCTCACTGATGGGCTCTGATGGAAGGAGGGGTGGGAGTGGGGGCTAAAAGGCTGGCAGAGGGTGGGGAAGGGAGGAGAAACTAAAGGCAAATGTATGCATCAGTTTCTCTGTTCAGAATAAGAAGACTAAGTATCTTGATAACCAGGCCAGCACTGCCACAGCATTCACTGGACGTTCTCCTTTGTAGGCACACCTGCTATGGACAGAGTGACTGAGGAAGCTAGGAATTTCTCTCTGGCCAGTGCTCTTCCACTAGTCCTCCAGACAACTGCTGGAGGTGGCTGGAAACTTCTCTAACAATGGCCCTACAATGCCTCCTGTTGGGAGATGCAGGTACAGGAGGAGCTGTGAATTTGAGCATGGCCCATGCTCCTACACCATTTCCTAGTTTAACTCCATCTGGGAGAGGCTGGGTCTGGCGTACCACAAGTAGAAACCAATTTTTGCTAGGTTAGAGTGGGCCAGATTAGCATAGCACTGAAGTAAACTAGAAGATCTCTACAGCTAGTACATGCTCCTATACCGTTGCCTATTGCACCTTCTAATAGGAGAGGCCTGAAATGGAATAAATTGGAAATGCCCCGTAGCTATTCCACTCCTGGAGTACCTCTTCCTGGGAAAAGCTGGCACTATAGTAGCTATGAACTCCCCACACCTGTGTTTCTGCACTATTCGTGCCTTTGGGGAAAAACAATGGAGCTTCACAATCTCAGTACTCTTGCTGGGCACAAGGGGAACTGTCCACACTTTATACACTTTCCCAGGAGCACACTTCTCTGTATGCTGTTGCTCATGTTTCCAAGCATTGGAACGGGGGGATGGGTGTCTACAGTGGTCATCTTGATACTCAGTGGCCATTCTGACACATTCTTCTCCAGTCATTGTGAGCCTCCTCTGAGTCCAAATGAGATTAGACTTGCAGGGGTAGATGGGTTTGGAGGGGGACTGCCATGAGTTGTCATAGTGCAGTGTTAGCAGATGTGTTCTCCATGGACCAAAGGCAGATCAGGAAGCTCTATAAGAGAGCTTGTGGTGGACCTTGTCATCTATACAGAATAGCAGCCTCTGGAGCAAGCATGGGGTTCCATCTGATTCTGAGCAGGTTGGCCTACATATTTCTACACATACATACATACAGATTTCCCATTGGAATGCACGCACATGCTCTGTGAGTGGCTGTTCCCTTGTTTTCCAGGCAGGGAGGATGAAGGAGAAAGGCCTGGTTCTGGTTAAGCCCTGGGTCACATGAGGATGCCTTTCCTATTACTTTTTTGTTTTTCCTTCTAAGTAGCACTTTCAATTAACTCTCCCAACTTGCTCACATATTGTACTCGGCCCTGCATGAGGGGTGGGCTCATGTCAGTTTCAAGTAAGGAATAATGTGGGCTTGTTCAAATCAGGGACTTTTAGTCATGGTCACCACCTGCCCCTTGCCCCCGACCCGACAAAGAGAATTTGGGAACCACATGATACCGAAGGATGACCGTACTGAGGAGAGCTTTAAGAGCATGATCAAAGGCATGTGGATATCATGTGATGTGTGGTAGAAGTGCCAGAGAGTTCGTCATGACATTATCAGGATTAAATTTGGGCCCAAATTTAGGAACTGGGGGGAAGCAGAAGACAAAAAACCCAAGCTTTTACAAAACCAAAGACCACAAGATAATTCAAATGCAAACTTTTTTTTAGCTCTAAAAACATTCCTCTGCAGCATTTGCAACCCAAACATTGCATCATTGTGCTAGGGCATAAGGACCTGCTAATGAAACTGACTGCAAAACAACCACCTATTTTCCATGTCCAAGCTGTGAGAAGTGCAAAAAGTAAACAGGACAAATAGTGCCCTGGGGATAGTGTGACAAATATTTATTTTGAGTAACCTAGAGTAGGATTTCCAAAACTCTCAGTGAGTTAAGTCCCCAAATCTCACTGAATTTCAATTGGCACCTAACTCACTTAGGGTCTTTTGAAAATCATAGCCCTAACATGTGATGGGAAAGGATTTTTGTAAAGAACCTAATAGCATATTTTTAAGATTGTAAGACAACTTCTGTTAAAAGGCTTTTTTTTTAAATTAACCCCTTCTAATTTTCTAAAAAACAATAATTTGGATCTGAAATATCTCATGTATTCCCAGGCCACAGGAGTGGTTTGTGTGGGATTTTGTGTGTGTGTCTGTGGGGGGGGGAGGGCAGGGGGGAATGGGTTGGATAGAGGTGCGTGTGTCGGAGGGAGAAAATTTTCCAAGTCGTTCTGTATCTTACACTTGTAATGTACCTCCTCCATGGGGACTCCGCCCACTTTCCAATAGGCAAGAGACTTTTGAGGAGTGTGGGGCCCAGTCCTCTGGCTTCAAGCAGAAGACATGAATTTATAGGAACCTTGTGGGGCTCTCCAGGAGGCTAAATCTGCTACCCAATTAAAGAACAGGAGGCACCTGAGCCTAGGGTAACAATCTTTGCACCATGAGAGCAGGCTTTGGTACACACTCTGATATAGGGGAATTCATGGCTACCAGGGCCGGCTCTGGCTTTTTTGCCGCCCCAGGTCGGCAGGGGAGGGCGGCCGGAGCCCCGGCGGGAGGTCAGCGAGCCCCGGCCGGGGCTCCGTTCTCCCCGGTGGCCAGAGTGCCGGGGGGAGGGCGGCGAGCCCCGGCCGTGGCCCCGCTCTCCCCGGCGGCCGGAGCCGGAGCACCGTGCCGCCCCCCTCCTGGTGCCACCCCAAGCACAAGCTTGGTGGGCTGGTGCCTGGAGCCGGCCCTGATGGCTACTCCTGTCCCACGCTGTCCCAGCAGGAGGCAATGTAGGCAGCAGTGCAGGAACCCTGGCTGTGGGAGAATTCATAGTTACTCCAACCCCAGCAGGAGACACTATAGAAACAGCCATGAAAAACTACTTAGCAGTAGTTCAATTTCTTGGGGGGGATAAGCTGCCGCTCTTCTGTTGAGATGGAGAAGGGGCAAATGTATTGATCAAGACTGAACTCGATCTGTAAATAGTAATCTCGCTGGTGGGTAGGTCATTTAAACAGACAGAAGCAGCTACTGCTAACTTCATCCTTCATCCAAGAGTCCTTCTCATGACACAGACCTGTGTGCTGCCCGCTAGTCTTTGAGCTCAGTGCCTCTGGCCAGGCTGTTTGCAGCCCTATAAGGTAACTGAATCTTCACAGTTCATTTGATCTCTCTAGAGTCACTAAAACCTTGTTGGTGCATGTTTGGGTCTTGGAAAAATGACTAAGGAGCTGCAGAAGGAATTAATTTATGCAGGGAAACTAAAAGAACTAAAGGCCCCATTCACCTCTCACTTTACACTAGAATTTACATTGGCGGGAATTAAGTGGGGTTTACATGAGGGTAACTGAGAGGAGAACTAGGCCTGAAATAAGCATTGCTTGCTAATTAACAGTTAAGATGAGATCAAAGAAATACCAAAGAGGGCAAGAGTTTGTTTTGGATGGTCCAACCTAGTAAAATCAGAAGTACTAGGATGAAATAAAGCAGAGGAAAATTTAGGCTGAATATCAGGAATCGATGAATCAGGATTTCCATCTTGTATCTGCCAACTGCAGGGTTCTGAAGCATCTAGCCACTGTCAGAGGCCAGATGCTGGATGAAATGGATTTTGGGACTGAGCTAGTGGCTATTCCTATGTTCCTATAAGAAGTGCCTCAGGACTAGCTCCAGGTCAGGGGTAACTTTTTGTTTTGAAAGTTTCCAGGAATTAGGGTGGCTGTTAGATGCTTTGAAATCCTGGTCTGAAGGATGCTGTAGAAATGTGTGTCCAGCCCAATGCAAGGTAAATCTAGGCATGTGTGCACACAGGTACAGCTCTTAGCACGACTCTTTTTTCCTGTTGCACAGTTCAGAGTGGGGATCCCCAGGTTCCAACATTGTGGTGGCCTTTAAAGGGACAAAGTGTTGTTTTGAATGAGTAACTGTGAAAAAAGAGATACTGTAACTAGAGAAGAGGGTATGTGTGTCAAACTACAGCTAAAGAGGAGGGGCTTAATTTTGTAAGTCAGTATTTGCAGGTCTTAATACCAGAAATGGTGAGGAATTGTTTAGGATGATCCTAATAACTGGAAGTAATGGGCTGAAAAGGACAACTTAAAGTGAATAACATAATGTTATGCTGGAAGGTGGTAGTGGCTGCCACTAAGCGGGTCTTTGATCTATAAACAATCACAGACCTGCTTAAAATGGAAGGTGCAATTAAACCCTTCATGTAGTGAGCTTGCTGGCAACAGAAGCCACTGTCCAAGGCAACAGGCTGCGTAGCAAGGCCCAATCAGAAGCTAAGTCATATGGGCTGAGGGGTTCCCTGATTGCAAATGCAGGGGCTAAGGGACTGTTTGGCAAGCTGGGTGTTAGAGGGAGAGCATCAGCAGATAGGAAGAGAAACAGTTGTCAGCGTGGCCCTGAGGGAGCAGAGACACGACTCCTTGGTGTGCAGAACTGACTGGAGAGGCAGACTTGGAAATAGTGACCAAGGAAACTGCCTGTTGTGTGTTCCCACTGGGTTCAGGAGAGCAGGGTTTAGTGGGCACTCATTGTAAATAAACAGGATTGCACCAGACAACATACGTGCCTCCATCATCAATTTCTCCTAATGGAAACAGTCCCGCAATGGCTAACCACTCAGGCCAAAGGGACAACAGTAAGTTTGCTAACGCTGAGAACTAAGGCTGTGGAATTATGTGTGGAAACCCCATCACTTGGGACATTTCAAATTGAATGGGACAAAGTGCTGGAAAATGTACTGTGGGGAAGAACCCTATGTCAGTCAGATGGCTGAGGGGCCTGGCAGGGTTGCCCCATCTCTGATTGCTAGAAGTCAGTAACTATCCGAATCTTTCTCAGGCTCCATCAGCAGAGAGGGCCAGGGGGCTAATCTTATTGTAATACCAGGGGTGAACTTGGCCCAGCAAGTTTGAAGCTGACCACGCAGCCCCTGGAAAGCAGCAGCCACCAGGCAAAGCAGAAGGCAATGGGGATTGTGGTGAAGGCTCTTTTCTGGACTGAGGCAGGAACAGGGCCAGGTCAGCACTGTGGGCTTTTCTCCTAGGTGCCTCCCTGTCTTGGGACCCCAGGTGCTGGAGCTGAGATAGGGATTAGCAGATTTTTTCCATGGTGTTTCTCCAGGGTCCCTGACAGAGCCCATCAGGACAACCTTTTATCATCATTACACGCTTTAGTGAGTCTGTCATGACTCATGCACAATGTGCTCCACGCTGGATTAATCCAGCCTTTACGCTTGGGATGTGGCGAGGGAGAGAAATGGATGCATGGACTAATGGGGGCTGGAGAGATCAGAAACCCAGTCCCTTCACTTGTTGAAGATGGGATGTCAATTTTAGGGTGATCTGAAGGGGCCAAGAAAGAACAAACCTAGGTCAATGGGGATGTGTGCTAAAAGAACAAGTGGGGAGGAGAATACAGCTGTAGATAATTAAGCTTGGAAGGATTAGATTGTTATTGGTAAATGTTGATTTTCACCACATACACAGAGAGAGAGAGAGAGAGAAATTTTTCCATTGATGATGATGGAGATTTACAGATAGGCTGCTTGAGAATTTACTTTGCTTTAAGGCTAAAATGTTGACATATGATATCGACAGTTTGTGTTAACAGTTATAAAACTTTACCTTTTTGAACTACGGGATCTACTCTCATGAAGTGATTAGTGGCTGACACCCTGCTCTGTAACTTCCCACAACTTTGAACATTTAAGTTGAAAAAAAATGCTTTAAAATAAATATTTTGAAGGATATTATCAATTATTTTTAAAAATTGATTTCTGCCATGCCTATAGATACAGTCCTGTTCTTTCAGTCTTATCAGAGAAGAAGTGTGATCCACATGGTGATTAGTGTTAGATTAAATATGCCCTGAACCCTCAAAGACTGGACCGCAAGTTCAGGATCACTTGAATCAGCAAAATTAGCCCAGAAACCCCTTAAACAGCCTTCTAGCATTATTGCTGCTTTCCATGCACTAAGCACCAACTCAGTCTTTGCCTAGATTACTTTTATTTCAGATTAAGAGACTCCACAAAGAAAAAAACTCCTAGGGGTGTAAAGATGCAGTGCCCAGAATACCAAATCATAACAGGACTGGATACAACTCAACCATCTCATCCCATCAGCTTTGATTCCTAGCCAGAATGAGGATGTATAAATAAATACAAGCCACAGGGACCCCTAAATGAAGCCTCTGGAAAAATGAAGTGTTCCGAAAAATCAGAACACAGAATAATCATCACGGATAGTAACCAAGGATCGCAGACAATAGCAAAAGACTATTGCATTGCATTATGGATTCATTTATTTATTTAGACCTTTAAGGGCAAATTTTAGCAAGACAGATCCAAATGGAAAAAAAAAAAAAGAGTGCCATCGTGTTCAGTGTTTATTCACCTTAGAATCTAGTGCTCTGAAGAGTGGTGCTTCGGCTAAACTCTTTCCCCCGCCTCCAGCCGGAGCACCACTTGCAGAGCCCTGCCCTGACTATTGTATATCCAAGTGCAACTATTCTGTGGTGGGCTCATAACATGTATATTTTAAGGATCTGTGCTAAGGATCTTGGAGATCTTATGCACTGCAGATTAGATGAGAACAACATACGTTGCTCTTACGTACTTGAATGTCACCACCGGAGCAGAAGAGGGGCAAGGGAACTGCACAGAGGCAGCAGTTATGTCTGCCTGCCCATGTCTAACGACTGCAGACAAGGCACTGAAGGCTGCAGGTTTCCTAAGGCCAAGATCAGAGCAGATTCCGGGCACCAGGGAGTGTGAGTGGAGGTTAATGAGAAGTAGGAGCCAAATAGACCATCAAGTCTGGGGGAAGCAGAGGGGATCCCTCTGGGCATTGCTTTAGAGCTTCTAAAATCTCTGGTCCCAATCCATCACTACCATGTGGCCCCTTTATGGCAACCAGGGGATGCCCCTGATGTCGGAGGCTTCCCCAGCTATTACAGAACAGGCATAGCCAGTCCGACACTACTCCCTACAGGAGTAGCTGTCTCAGGGGGCATATCTGGGAGTGAAGAGGCTCTGACTATTGGGTTCTGACTATTCCTGGGTGCTATAATTCTCTTGGGGCCGTGCATGGGCAGTTGGGCACAAGTTAGAGTAGTGCTCAGACTGCTCTAACCTGTGCCAGGGGCCTGAGCATCCCCCAGAATGTCCCAAACAACAAAGGCACAAAGCTGGCATAAAATTTTCCCTGAGCGGAGTGAGAGTTTGGGGTGTGCGAAGAATGGAAGATTAAGACCAGAGTTTGCAACTCAAAGTGAAATTGTAACTCCTCAATTTTCTGTGTTCCTGGTGAATGAAATGCAGGACGTCAATCATTAGCAGCAGTGGAGAAAGAAATTTTTCCTGTGCTTAAATTAATAATTTAAGGTGTCATAAAGAGGACAAGTGAGAGGACTTGTCTTCAGAAATTAGAAATGGTAAAATCAGCCCTGGATCTAAGCTTCCCTTAAGCTTGGGTGAATTTAGATCCCAGGAGCCATTTGGGGGCCATCCATTTAAATATGATTCATTATTTTAAAAAAATCTTGTGTTTTAAAATGTGGTCTCACTATTTATGCTGTTTTTACAATTTTTGTATTTTGCTCAGCCTGGACAATTAATTTAGGGCATTTTCACGTAGATTAATTAGTAATAATTATGAATTATAGTTGAATACAGGCACTTGTAACAGGGAGACTTTAGGAGTCACTTATTTCCACTTTCTCACTGAGGTAGAAGCTTTGGTATTTGGTGAATTCATTCATTATGGGCCACTGAGTACAGGAAAAATCCCAAATGCTCCACCTTTCTGTCAGAGGCACGAAAAAGTCATCATTCTAACCATTCATGAAAGTTTTTATATTTTTCCATGAAGTTAATATAATATAGTCTATCCCTGAATATTTTTAAGACAGTGGACCAAATTTAGAGGTGAGTCTACGCAACTGTAACTCACAGCCTAAGGGGCCTATTGACTATTGCCCTGCATTTTGTACAATCCTTTATACCCACCAACTGCTTGTCTACACACGCAAATTGTACCTCATTAGCTATACCAGTGTGTAGCTAAAGCAGCAAAACCATCTGAGGGTGGATGCAGCTCTATAGTATCAAGCACCTTGCTACCAAGCATACCTGTACAGAAAGGGAACGAAGCTATAGCAGCATAAGGCACTGTTACACTGGTATAGCTGTGTCCATACTAGGGGTTGTACAGGTATAACTAGACCAGTAAAAAAAAAAAGTCACACCCTAGCTGAGATACTTATGCTGGTATAAAACCTGCATAGCCTAGGCCAAGGCAAGTTGGGTATAAAATCTATGGCTACACAAGAGGGCCCAGAAAAAAAGGAGTATAGTAAGAAAAACAATCAACAGGAGGAGGGTGTAAGAACTTGGCTCCCACCCTGCTTATACCTTGTTACAGTGTCTTCTGGTTGCTCAGTATGGGAGCCTTCACCATCTTAGATCCCTCTACACAATAATAAGGGGGCTAAATGGCCTCTTGAGTGTAAAAGGTTATGTCTACACTATAACCGCTACAGTGATATAGCTATGGCACTAGAGCTGTGCTGCTGTAGCCGTAGCGTAGACACTTCCTGCAGCGAGGGAAGGTTTTTTCTGTTGATGTAGTTAATCCATCTTTCAGATGTCGTAGGTAGGTTGACGGAAGAATTCTTCCGTCGACCTACCCGTATCTACACTGGGGGTTAGGTTGACCTAACTACATCGCACAGGACACACAATTTTTCACAGCCCTAAGTGATGGATATAGGTCAATCTAATTTCCAAGTGTCGACCAGGACTAAAATAAACTAGTTTAAATGTGACTTAAAACCATTTGAAGTGTGTCTATGTTAAGGGATCGTATTGGTATACAAAATCGACATCAAAGCAATTTAGTTTACACTAATGCCAATTTCCTAAACGAGATAAGCCTAGTTCTTGCATTACCTCTGAAATGTAGTGCACTGTGATTTGCTGATTGGAGCCCTTCCCTCTTTGTTTTCTCTGATTTGTCTAATCTGTTGTTAAAAGATGCTTAGTTTCTGAATCCTGCTCTGACACTTTCTTCTCTAATCTTTTCTCCAGCCAAACAAGGTTTTATTTGTTTGTTTAATTTGACATGCCAAGAGAGAAACGATCCCATTTCCTATGGATTATCGAAGTCACAAACAGCTTTACAACAGAGTAAACAAAGTAAAACTCATGTCTCAAGTCTTTGAACTAGGGGCTTCCTAATCACTTCACTTCTTAATGTGATTCCTTTCCCTCTCTCCCCTGCTGCTGTCAAGATGACTTTCTGGCCACTTCTAATAGAGGCTGCTCCCCTCAGCCCAGCCCTGTCCTCTGGATGGAAATAATCACAGCCTCTTTGTTCTTCCCTTCACCAATATAACCAGCAATCCCTCTTGACAGCTTTGTACCCCTGCAAAAGAGTTTTTCCCCCCTCTGTCTTGTTTTTGGCTCTGTAGCCCAATCCCCTCCCAGCAAACTCCCATTTTCACTAAGATCAAGAACTGAAAGCACTTCCTTACTGAGTTTCTTTCCGTTGACTTTACTGGGAGTTTTGCCTGAATAAGGAATTGGTGTTAGGGCTGAAATACACTCCAATTGTGCAGCCACGGGTGTATATTTTAATGCTGATTCAAGATGGGCCTGAGTCACAGAGTTTATAATCAGGATTCAAATTTCCACAGAAGTCTGAGGCGTTTGGAATTCCTGGTTTTGGATGGGTTCAGTGCAGAGATAGTTGTTAGCCACAAAATTCAGATTACAAACTTCTCCAAAGTTTTGTGGGTGCCTGGATCTGGAATTTTGAGCTCCCCCTCCCCCTGTTCTGTTTATTACTTCTACAGTAATTGGATGGCATGTGTGGATGAATTCAGCCTAGCAGGATGTATGAGAAAACTCGCTTTCTTCACTGGCTGAATGAGCAAATTTAACTGAGCCTGTTACCCACTGAATGTCTTATCGAAACTCCACTGTCCAGTTTCCTTTGAGTTCTCTCTTTCATCTGGAGTCCTCTTATGCTCCCCCGTCTTCCTCAGCACAATATCAAACAGCTGGAGTTTCTGCAGCTCTGAGGAGGTGGGGTTTTAATTTAACTGGGGCAGCAGTGAAACCAGAAAAGGCTGGGCTTTATTCAGACTAGCTGGTAGCCTAGGACAACAAAGACACTGTGGCACATACTGCTGATGAAATGTTGCTAGCTGGGGCTCGAGCCTCATAAATAGTTCATGTTAAGAAGTTTCCTTTGAGGGACTGGATGACTTAGGGGATTGGGCTAAAGAGGCTTTTTCAGCTTTGTTGCTGGTTCAAATCTGGTCCAGGTCAACAGTAACCAAAAGTCATTGCCATCTAATGGCTGTTTGATGGCCAGTGTGACAGAAGTTGGTGCCAGTTGAGTGCCCAGGCGGGCAGATCTCCCTGTTACAAAAACACCACCACTAGTAGCACTCTGGCATTCTCAGGAGAAGTGCCCAGGTCTGAAGGGCCAAAGAAACTGAAAAGCCCTCTTCTATACTAGGAGTAAAGAGGATAAATTACAGGTGGCTGTGGCTGCTACATTCTAGGATGTAAATTCTCATGGTCACTCTCTACTTCCTCAGTTTAGAGGTGGTTGCCCTGGGTTTAGGGATGAGGCACAAAGGAGGACAATGCATGTGGAAAACTTGCACTGCAGCCACATGTACTCTTCCCTGCCTGGGAATAAACAGAGAACTAAAAACTCCAGAGCTGTCCTTCTGGTGCCTTGTATTAACACTAATCTCTCTTTACAAACACTGGGCCAGATGTTGGGGGTAAGGTAGGGTAACTCTAAGGCACCTTTCTCTCTTCTTTCTTCCTTCCCATCCCCAATTCTAAAACTGCTCAAGAGCCACTTCAGCTCCTGTTTACTAATGTAGAGCATCTTCAAATTGCATTAAATGATGCAAGCACTAATGGCCAGACAAGTTATTTCACTTCAGTGGAAACTGCTGGGTGATCAGCACTTTTAAAAACCAGGCCATTTATTTAGATGCCTACATGTGGATTTAGGATCTGAGCATAAGAAAATGAGCAGAAAATCTTTTTTTTTTTTTTTGGTTCATTAAACATGAAAGTTAACTTTCTAGAAGATTCAGTAAACCTGCCCAATATACGTGTAAGATCCAATGATACACACTCTTCAAGATCTCTAGTATATCCTCCAGCACAGACCAGATTTGACATTCCTGGTATGTCTAAATATAATAAAATAGCAGAATTAAAAAAAAAAAAAACTTCCAGGTTGACTTTATACATCATAAAGAAGCACACAACTCCCTGCCCCAAATCATCACCCACATGAATCAATCTGATTCCTCTTAATGGTGATGCTAACTCTGAAACCTAATGACAACGTAAATGTCAACATTAATTGCTGATCACCTCAGCAGAAATGTTCTCTTCCACTGTTGTTGTGGCTGGATGTAGTGGCAGCTATTGGATCAGGGAGTCATGGGAGCAGCTGGTTTGCTGAGATGAAGAGCAAGGATGAATCAGAACTCCATCCTCCAATATTTAAACGTACCCTAATCCAAAAGAGGGAGGGAAGGCGGAGATGAATTCCTTCTTCAATATTAAAAGCCTCAGTTGTCTTCTCATTACCAGAAACCTAAACTGCTTCCCACGTGTGGTTACCGAAAGCTCCAACTGCCCCTTTCTCAGATATCAGAACTTTGAGTGTCCCTGCCGACAACTTCTACAGTGCAGTTAGACATTGCAATTCATAAACAGTGGCACACTACACATTTGGGAGCAAAGTAATACCAATGGAATTGAATATCAAATTATATAAATAATGCATGAAGGTGTACTGATTGGCAGGGCCGGCTCCAGGCACCAGCGCACCAAGCAGGTGCTTGGGGTGGCCAAGGGAAAGGGGCGGCACATCGGCTCTTCGGCGGCAATTCGGCGGCAGGTCCCTCAGTCCCTCTTGGAGGGAAGGACCCGCCGCTGAATTGCCGAAGAATAAAGCGGCGGCAGTTGAGCTGCCGCCAAGTGCTTGGGGCGGCAAAAACGCTGGAGCCGGCCCTGCTGATTGGCCTGGATGTGGGGGCAGTGAGGTGAAGAAGGCATGTGGGAGGAACACATTGCTTCATAATTCTGGAGTCCATCTTGCATAACTTTGGTCTGATGTGCTGCAAAGGCCATGTGCTCTTGCATAAGAGCGCTTGGATGCCTAAGTTAGTGCAGAATGTGGCTGGCTGATTGTTAAGCAGTGCTAACTGTAGAAAGCACATTGCACAGACATTGAGCTCTGCACTGAATGCTGATTTCCAGATGTAGTTTAAAATGGTTTTGACCTCAGTGGCTTTGGGGGGACTATCCTACCTGAGAAGACTGCCCCTCTTCTCTCCCCTGAGGTACTCATGCAGTCCTGGCCTGCAGAAGGGCTCAAGCTAACAAGCCCTGTTGCAAAACAGAGGGATATTCAAAAGTGTGCTCAAGCCTTTTATTTGATCCAACAGAGCCCAAATCTGTTGGACTGTGGGGCACCATGCATGGCTCGATTCTTCTCCTGCACCTCTGCTGAGTGGGGCGATTGAAGGACTTCATAGAGATTTTTAAAGTCCACCATTAGATCATCTAGTCTGACTTCCTGCATAACGCAGGCTGTAGAATTTCACCCTGTCATTCCCCTATCTCAGTGGTTCTCACCCTTTTTTTCATTTGAAGACCCCTACAAATTTCAAATGAAGGTGCAGACCCCTTTGGGAATCTTAGACATAGTTTATGGACCCCCAGGGATCTGCGGACCACAGATTGAAAACCACTGATCTATGGTAACGACAACCTTTTATTGACCCCTTAGACATAGTCGGCGGACCCCCAAGGTTTGCGGAACACGGGTTGAAAACCACTGCCCTATATCAAGCCTGGAAGGAGTCTTCTGGGTATGCTACAGCATATATTTCAGAAATACATCCAGTCTTGATTTAAAGACTTCAAGTGATGGAATCTATCACAACACTAGGTGAGTTGTTCCAATGGTTTTAATTCCCACTGGGTGACTGGATATGTGAATTATTGTATATATACTGCTGTATTTGGGGGGTGAGTATTAATTTCAGCTTGCAGGGGCTGTTTTTTGACTATTTTATTTGGCTGGGTGACTTATGATATTGGGCTAGAGATAAACATCATTTGTCCTGAAAAGTCATGCTGTTTTGATAAACGTCTGCGGTCCCCTTACCCTGCCAAGTCAGGCAAGGTGGGTCTTGGTGAAGACTAGACAACAGCAATGCACCATGGTGGATCTAGAGAAGATCACAATCCCAGGGCTAAGGGGATTCCTTCTGGTCTCCAGTGATGACATCATTTGATGAGGGAGATCTGTCTGCTGCCTCTATCATCAGGGTTTTCTGCCTGTTGAGTGGCAGGGGAAATCTGATTATTTATATCCCAAAGCTTCTTCAGGGGCAAATTCCTCCAAATCCCTGGCCAGCTCCTTGAAGAGGGATCTGCTGGGGGTAGGAAGGCTCAGAAGAAAGGGGGGTGGTTGGAGGTGTAACCCCAGACTCCAATAAAAGGGACTGAACATAGGAATGGAGCCTTGCTGGACCCTGCTGCTGAGGGAAAGAGACTTGGCTAACTGATGGCATTGCCAGCATTCCCCTGCTCCAGCCCCTCGTTCCCTGGCCATGCCATACATTCTGTTCTCTCTGCACAGAGGTCTGCGGTCTTTTCTCTCTTGCCTTGTATTTGCTTGGGCTGCTCTTATTTTCCCTGAATTTTTCACAAGGTTTCATTTCTTTCCCCGTCACTCCTCTTTCTCATTCTTCTTTCTTTTGCTCCCCTTCATCCCATTCCCCTTTTAGTGTACATTTTCTCCTGCCCTCTCTCCTTTGGGATACTTCAATGCATCCGAGGGTAAATCCTCTGTCCACTGCCCAGCCTCATTAATGGTGCTACATCGGTGGAAAGGGGGACCTTCACTTAGAGGAACCACTACCTGGGTAATGCTGGCCAGACAGAATGCTTCAAAGCTCCTTACAGACATTAATTACCCGTGTCAGACAGATAAGGCATCTGCCTCACAGTGGTATTCTTGTTTTACAGCTGGGGAAACTGAGGCACGCAGAGAGGAAGGGAGTGAGCCACATCAGAGCCAGTGAGTGGGATCTAATTTTCCTGAGGGCCCTGAAGGACAGCAGCTAAATGTGCTAATGTTACGTGTAGAAGTGTATTTAATATAAAGGTTTGGCCTGGCTCTTTACTGGTGCAATTTATAGACGGAATAGTGGGAAAGAAGTCACACTAAGATATTGAAGCTGCAGAAAAGGGTGGGCCATGATGTTTTGGATATATTACATATTCCCTTATGGGACAGTCCTATAGATTTTAATAGAAAATGTCAATTTTCCTCTAGAACCTTTGAACCACCCAGAGAGTTTCATAGAGATTTATGTCCCTGCTAGAGGTCCCTTAGCATGGTTAAAAAAACACCTATAGAGAAAAGCAACAGAGGGTCCTGTGGCACCTTTAAGACTAACAGAAGTATTGGGAGCATACGCTTTCGTGGGTAAGAACCTCACTTCTTCACTTGCATCTGAAGAAGTGAGGTTCTTACCCACGAAAGCTTATGCTCCCAATACTTCTGTTAGTCTTAAAGGTGCCACAGGACCCTCTGTTGCTTTTTAAGATTCAGACTAACATGGCTACCTCTCTGATACCTATAGAAAAGACATCCTCTCTATTTAATTCTATAGAAAAAGTAATTTCTACAGACCCCATATAGGTTTCATCCCTATTAAAATCTACTGGATTTTTCCATAAGGATTCTATTCATGTTTATTAGTAGCTCATTTTGTTATTATTTCTCTCTCTCTCCAAGGTCCAGTCATGATAATCACTGGAGTCTGGTTTTATAGGCTGAGGGATATGAAAAATAATCCCAGTAAAATGTTTTAAAAGCTCTCTAAAGTGACTTTTCTGCTAAATCTGTAGCACATGCAGAATTCATGAAGCAGTGATGTAGTATCAAGGTTTTGTCAGCACTTGCTTGCGATGTCCCACGTTCTGTTCTGGCCACGTTGCTCTCAGGGAACGATGGCTCTCTCTGAGCCCAGTAGGTGCTAAGCACCCACAACTCTCCCTGAAATCAATGGGATTTGTGGGTGCTCAGCTCCAAAGGAGACTGCCTTGCTCATTGTACCACCAAGCACTTGGCAGCTACATATCTCTTTCATTATGATGCATTTGGGGGCTGATCCTGCACCTTTCTAAGCAAGGCCGGCTCTAGGCACCAGCAAAACAAGCTGGTGCTTGGGACGGCACATTTTTAGGGGCGGCATGGCTGGCACCAGAATGCCACCCCTAAAAACGTGCCCCGCCGCCCTAGCTCACCTCCGCTGCTGCCGCTCGCGTGCCACGGCGCACGAAACAGCTGATTCGCGCGCCGTTGCTCCCCCTCCCTCCCAGGCTCTCAAACCTGGGAGGGAGGGGGAGATCCCGAGCCACTGCGGTGCGCAAAACAGCTGATTCGCGCGCCGCTGCTCACCCTCCCTCCCAGGTTTGAGAGCCTGGGAGGGAGGGGGAGACTCTGAGTGGCCGCGGCGCATGCGCCGCTTCTCCCCCTCCCTCCTAGGCTTGAGAGCTTGGGGGGAGGAGGCAGGGCTGGGGATTTGGGGAAGGGGCGGAGCTGAGGCAGGGCCGTGTGTGAGGTAAGAAAAAAACGGGGGGAGGAGGGGAGGCGGCCAAAATTGTTTCTGCTTGGGGCGGCAAAAATCCTAGAGCCGGCCCTGTTTCTAAGGGCATGTCTACACTACCATCCAGATCGACTAATCCAGCAGGAGTCGATTTGTCGTGTCTAGTCCAGCGTCGACTCCAGTACTCCATCTCAACCAGACGCACAAGGGGAATTGATGGGAGATGCTTTTCCGTCAACACAGTGCAGTCGCCACCACGATAAGTAGTTCTAAGCACATCGACTTCAGCTACATTATTCACGTCGCTGAAGTTGCGTAACTTAGATCAGTCTCCTCCCGCAATGTAGACCAGCCCTAAGGCAATGGGAATTGTAACGTCAGTGGGAGCAGGATTGGGCCCATGGTGAAAAGAACACCCAGAGGCCTCAATGACAGCAGGAGATCTGTTGTGCTGGCTGCCTGCCCAAACATGGGGGAGATACGGTCAGGTCCAAAGATCTGACAATTTAAAGATTTAAAGCCCAAGCTTGCGAACACTGAAGCACGTGTGTGACAGTCTACACTACCGTGGTAAATCGATCTTACTTACGCAGCTTCAGTTACGTGAATAACATAACTGAAGTAGACATAGTTAGATCCCTTACTGTGGTGGCAACACTGCGTTGAGTTGACGGGAAAGTGTCTCCCATCAATTCCCCTTGCGCTTCTCGTTGAGGTGGGGTACCAGAGTCGACACTAGAGAGATCGGTGGTCGATTTATTGTGTCTATACTAGACATGATAAATCGACCCCCGCTGGCTCGATCGCTGCCCATCGGCCAGTAATGTAGACAAGCCCGGAGGTGGAGTACACAAATCAATGGGCAAGTGCTCTCCCATCGATTTAGCGTGTCTTCACCAGACTTGCTAAATGGACATTCGCTGTATTGATTGCAACAGTAAGTGTAGTTAAACCCTTTTCACCAGCAGTCCTCTGGACTTAGACGGGACTGTACACATGAGTAAAGTTATGCACATGCTTAAGTGTCTGCAAGTGAGGGGCTTACAAAAGTGAGCAAAATCCAAAAGGCTGGGACAGGGGAAGACAATTAAACATCTATCCTTTACAGCTGATAGATCTTAGTTTTGTAATGAGACATACTTTCCCCAACTTCCCTTCAGCCTAGCCATCATACAGTATATGATACAATACTATTGCATGTGCAGTATGGAGCAGTGAATAATAAAGAAAAAATAGGGCCCCTGGCTGGTTACACACACACACAATTTTTCTATCAGCAAGGCTGTAAGTTCCAAGAGAGACCTACTTTCCTGCCTAAAGGTTCAGTGTTGTGTGTAAAGAAAAAGTCACATTGCTGCAGCAGCTCCAGCCTCTAACTGCCCCCCCCATGATGAATAGGGGGTCACTAAGGACCGCCACATACCAAGTCCACAAGACAAGGGGTGGTGGAGGGACCCTCCTTCTTTTGCCAAACTTTTCAGCTCAACTTTCCCAGCTTCCGCTTCTCTGTGGACAGAGGGGGGAGGAGAGCACCAGGACTGCTGCTTTGTGTGTGTGATTCTTTAAACTCACCCCAATTGCTGGGAGATGGGACAGAGAGAATCCATCTGATGCCCATTATTAGTATTTGGGGAGACTATTGTTTGTTACCTTCCTTTGGGGAGTTATTTCCCCCCCCTCACGTCTTGCTCCTCCTCCTTTCCCTCCTCCTACTAAGGGGGAGGGGGGAATGGGAGGCTCCAGAAGCGCCGCAGGACTGGTAGCAAAAGAAGGGAATTGTTTGGGAGTTCAGTCATCCAAAAAACCTTCTTCCATGTGGCTGCCCTGATTCCAATGTCTCTTTCTTCCTCTTGCAACAGCTTCCTTCTCCTCCTCCTCCCCTGAGCCCTGCAGAATCCCTCCGCCCCTAAAATTATCCCTAAAATCAACCAGCACGAAAAGAAAGTAAGTCACAAAATCAAAACCCCCTGACTCTTTTGCTGAGTTCCAGATCCGGCCTGGAACTTCCCAGCCCCTGGACATTAGCCTCTTTGTTGCTTCTCATTTTGTGTATCTTTGTGTTTCTCCTTCCTGCTCCATCAGAGATCTCCGGTGAGTGAAACAGCTGGGGGTGGGGTGGGGAGGTTAAAAAAAGTTTGCTTTGGAGCGAGCGAGTGAGAGAGAGACGTTCTGGTGGGTTGTGGTTTTTTCTTTCCTTAAGCTCCTACGTGTAAGAGCCGCAAATCTTTGTGTTGGAGTTTGGGAAGGTTGTTTGCTGGATGTTTTTAGGGGAAATCTCTGTGGTTTGTGTTTTTTAATGCAATAAAAATAGCAAGAGAAGAACCGTTTCCCCAGCGATTCCCTCGCCCCCCTTCCATGGTAAGTTTTGTTTTTGACCGGGCAGGTGGGATTTGGGGGCTTGTTTATTTCACTCTGTCTGTTTCTCGGCATTAATGGAGGGCCCTGCACGCACTGTGTGGGTACTGCAGCTCCAATGCCCAAAACTTCCCCAAAGATCAACTCGGCTCCCTTCCCCAACCAACAAGATACGGGGGTGGGGTGGGGTGGAAAGACGATTTAAGAAACCGATTTCTTTACTCTCTCCTCCCCATCTTTCGTAAAGAATAGTGGATTTATTTAAAAAAAATGATGGGAGTTTGCAGAAAAGACAAGTAATGCAAAGGCATCTTGGCTTGTGATTATGTGGAGGGGTTCCTGTTGCAGAGAGAAGCGTGGGTGGGTTTTCTGTGAGTAAAATGTTTGTTCACTGCCTGCATTTTCTTGTGCAATTGTATATTTTAGTCCTTATGCGAAGGTGATCTATGAAATAGATTGGGGGGGGGATGTTAAAGGAGAGTTGGGGGAAATAGCTTTCTGCTATGATGTGGGACTTGAGAGGATGTTATGCGTGTGTAGCTTAGTGTTTGTACTGTAACTTTGGCAGGTCCTTGTAACATCGTCTTTAAATAGAAAATGCATCGATTATTTAGGGAAGGGAAGGGTTCAGGATTTACAGCTGCATTCAAATTACTCTTTTAATAAGAGTTTTGAAGAATTTGCTAATAATAAAAAATAATAATAATAGACTAAGCAAGCGCCTTTCTTGTTACCCCCAAAGGGCAAACTGATTTAACACAAATATTTTATTTTTGACTAAAACTTATGCCTGTAGAGGGGCCACAGTTCCCCAAGTATATTTCAGTGAAGTTGTAGAAGAGATATTTCAGGATCTAGTCAAGTTGGTGTTGTTTTGTTTTGTTTTTTAATAAAACTCTATTGCCTCCATGCATATTCTGGTTTATGTGAACAGGAGAGTGTGATTCTATATATACAGACTGGTCTGTGTTCACATACAATTTCTTGCATGTCTTAAATTGTTTGATTTACTTGGTGACCAATTCTCTTAATTTCTGCAAGCTACCAAGCAGCACTGGGCAATGTCGTTTTGATGTGTCCATCTGCAGCCTAACTGTCAAGCTTCATTTCCCATGGTTTAAAAAAACTTCCTTGTGGAAAATGATTAAAGGAATATGAGGGGGTTTTGTGTTGGTGGTGGGTTTTTTTGTTTTTCATTTGTTTGCAAGTAGGGTTTTATTTTGGTTTTCCTATCCTTTTGGGAGTGTGCTTTCTCAGTCTGCCTGCATTTGGAAGAGAGAAAAGTGTTGGCTTTGCACATGCACGCACACACACATATGAACACGCAAGACACCTTTTTGGTGGGTTGGATATTGAGGCTTACGGCTCTGGGAAAGGTTTCAGAAGAAACACTGTGAGGGTTGCAAATGATGGGTGTTTTGTTTTTTAAATGACCTAAATAACTGAATGTAAATAGCTCCCCTTGCTAATAGGAAGCACCATGGACTCTGTTGGGGAAGATATAATTTAGGGAGAGTTATGATTTTCCCATAGAATGGATGGATTTATCTATGGCAAGAAATCAGTGGAGTTTTGCTTCCCTCACAATCAAAAGGTCTAATCCTCCAGGTCTAAAGCAGGCTAAATTCCCAGTGGGTGTTTTCTGTTAGGGCTGAGATCAGACCTAGTGCTCCCCTCCTTGCTGATGAGTTCTACATAGGAAAAATAGGGCATGTTCACATGAAGGAAGCGCAAAAGGCTGATGTACAAAATTGAGGACCAAATTCATTTCACCCTTTCAAAAATAACTCCTCTTTTGAGAGAGATCTCAGTGAAAACTGTAAAGGTGGCAGCATCCACACCTTGCCCTCTCTTCTGCACTAGGGGTAAAGAGGATACATTACAGGTGGCTGTGGCTGCTACATTCTAGGATGTGAATTCTCATGATCACTCTCTACTTCCTTAGGGATTGGAAAGCACCGCTTTTCCTCATCTGTTTGTTACTGTGATGCACTGGGTCATCCATCTGACACAGTACAGCACGTGGACTGTTTGGTTTCACCTTGCTAAATGGGACACTTAAGTATTCACGAGGTCTTTCTAGCCCCTTGGGTGTCAGTCCTTTTCCTTTTGGGGTTTGTTTGGCCAAAGAACAGCTGAATAATTGCCCAACTCCCCTTGCCTCCTGAAATTCCTTGCACACACCCCCCCCCCGCAACCCCTGCAAGCTTCACTATATTGACCATGGAGCTCAGATCCAGGGGTGCAACTCCCATTCACCTGGGTTACTGAGAGTGGCAGAATTCAGCCTTAAGGATCTAACTTAAGTCCCCCAAAACAAGGAAAGCTGCAGCTAAGGTTGTAAACCCATGAAATCCTCTGAGCCCACTGCAGAGAACGGTGCAAAGAAAAAAAGCTCTTTCCCAGCCTAAGAGGGTGTGAGGTCAGTGTGACAGCAGTCAGAAAAACTCCTTGTACTGGATCAAATGTGCTTGGTTTCCAAGTCAACAGATGACTTTACTTTTCTAACTGTCAGTGCCACCTGGGTTCTTTCTGCATCTCACACCCTGAGGAGTGAGGAAGGCTGACAGTTGGATTATGTGCTCACAGAAGAGATTCCCGCTCAGACTGGTGTGGCTGTCTTAGGGCGGAATAGAAACAGGGGCTGAAGGATAATCTTCAGGTTAAAGCGCAGGGCTGGGAGTCAGGAGACTTGGGTTCTATTCCTGGCTGACACAGACTTCCGGTGTGATTTTTGAGGTAAGATCCTTCCTCCCTCTTTGCCTCAATTTCCCCATTATTAAAATTTGGTCTAATACTGACCTAACTCACGAATGGAAAGCACTATAGAATTGCAAATATGATTAATAATATTGACACATCAGGGCCAACAAATATAAACCCTTGTTTCTCTTGGTAAAGCGAGGCTAGACGTTGGATGCATATGGTGATATCCTCACCCCAGTTCTGCCCCCTATATGGTGGGTAAAAGAGCTGAAGCAGCATAAAGGGGATCTAAAAGGATTCCCTTGTCACAGGATCTGAGGAAGACAGCCACAGAGTGCTTTCTGAGGTCCCCTGGCAAGCCTTAAGGTGCATGTGTACCGGGGAACCAAGGCATGTTTTGGGACGGCCATAGGCAGCAAGGATAGGGTGCTGTAACTTAGGCCTTCAGGTTTGTCCAGATTACAGTGGGGGCCGAGGAATGGGAGGTAGCCACCTTAGCCTCCTCTCCACAATGAATGCTGCGCTGCACCGCTAAGAGGTATAGTGCAAAATCTCACCCCAGAGGAGGAGTTGTGTTGAAAAGGGTGAGCTAGTTTCCTGACTACAACCATAAGCAAGGCACATGAATCTCTAGGGTGACTTCAAGGTGACTAATAACAAAACATTCAATTTAACCCTGGGGCCAAAGGAAAAAGGCAAAGCAGCTAAAGCATATGTTTAAAGCCACCCTCCCGTCATTGCACGCTGATGGCCAGATTGTAATGCATAGCTGAGCAGCTGAAGGCAGAGCAATGTCTCTGGATTTAGGCTGGTGTAACAGATAGCCCCAAGACATTGGAACTACCGCAGACAATAAGGGTTCATGGTTGGCCTTGCTCTGCTCTAGGGTGACCAGATGTCCCGATTTTATAGGGACAGTCCCGATTTTTGGGTCTTTTTCTTATATAGGCTCCTATTACCTCCCCCACCCCCGTCCCGATTTTTCACATTTGCTGTCTGGTCACCCTACGCTGCTCCCATGAGAGTCAGTGGGAATTTTGATTTGAGTGAGAGAAGAGTTAGGCAAACTCTGAGTGGTTTTGAAAATATCACCTCAGACATCTAGGGGAGGTTTGCAAGGTAGACTTTGTTGAGGTCATTTGTCAGATCCATGATGTTAAATGCCTGATTTTGCTGGCTTGTAGTTGGTGCGTTATGGTCAGGGGATTGCTGATCTTTTGGCTCAGGTGAACCACCTCCTGGGTGGAGCCTGTTCAGCTTTAAAGCTCCTTCAGAAACATTAGTTGGAAATCCTATTGCATGTGCGTGTTGCAGTAACCAGCCATTGTGCTTTGATGATTATAGTGCTGAGTCAGCCCATTGCTTGTGGAATCGCAGTTCTGAAGATGCAGCAGTTTGGTATGGTAGTAAATAGGCTCAGAAGGATCAGATTTTTATCTGTGAATGTCGATTTCCCCATGCATGCCAAAACTGCCGAAAACACTCTGACGAGGACGATGATTGAAATTTACAGATCAGCAAAGTAACAAAAATGCGGCTTGAGAACTTGTTCGAATTTGATTTAAGGATATTGACTTTGTATTTTGACATGGGGTGTTTTAACAAGTTTAAAGCTTTAACTATGAATCTCAACGTCCGCTATTGTTAAATAATTATCTGACTCTTCCCTCCCCTCCCCCCCCAATTCCCACAACTGAGAACTTTTAAACAGATAAAAATAGAAAAAAATGCATAAAAATAAACATCAATGTCATCTGTCAAAATTGTAAAGAAATAAAATTCAGCTTCTGCCAAGTTTAGTTCTAATGAAGCTCGACTTAAAGGCAACTGTTTCTCTTAGTCAGAACAAACCCCTAAAGACTTTGCAGGTGCTTAACACCTGTTTATTCCTGTCCTAAGGTTTCCAGTTGGGATGTCCTCTTCAGTTACCCTGGTGAGTCTTGTGGCCACAATGATGCAGCAAATGCGTTGCTAGTATTCATCAGAGTGACAGTGCAGCACAGGGGTCAGTGAGGGTTCCCAGCAGCATATGACTGGCAATGCAGGTGTGGAGTTCTGGTGGACACTGGGAAGATGCCAAGCAGAGCTGTCCCTTGGACTGCTCCAGGCCCCATGCTTTGGGGGCCCCCGTGGACCGATGCGATTGGCCAGCGTTGTCGGTCCCGTAAAAGACGAATCCGTCACTTCCACCCCGGGCGCCGCACCTCTAGGGATGGCCCAGGTGCCAAGGCTCATTAGGATGGGGTGAAGCATTCTCCTAATCTCTTTGCCTCTCAACATCCTTAGGCGGGAAGATGATGGTCAGAGCCATGCTGATCACCTGCAAATACCCCCCACACCAATGCTTCTTGACATTGTGAAACTGTTTGATTAGGAATGGTGAGGTGGAGCTGTGTTGAGCACACACAGCTCTTCTGTACTCACAGTGCCTACTGCCACCTCCACAGAGGCAGAGTTTAAGGTGGGTAGGAGTGCAGTGTGGAAGACATTAACTTACCCTTGCATTTCCTAGTTCTCAAGAGATTGACGGTTAGTCGCCCACCATGTTCCGGAAGCAAATGAAATGGCAGTAGGCAGCCTTCATTCTGCATTCACTATGGGGTTTTGGCAGGATACAATGGCAGATGGATATAAAATGACCCAATCCCGGTCCCAGTGAAGTCGATGGCAAGATCGCTGTTGACTTCACTAGGCTCATATAAGGTTTGGATAAACATTCTGAGATTTCGGTGGCTGTTCAGGCCTTCTGGATCTGTAAGAATGGGCTGGGGGACTTTCACTGAGCTATATATAGCAGGATCCATGCAGCGAGTTACTGTGTGGGAATCTGGGGTGCTGTGATATTGTGTGGCAAGCCAGGGTGTGAAACTCGCCATGTAGACAAGCCCAAAGATGAATATTTGTGTTTAAAGGCTTTTCAGTTCTTGCCTACTTCTATAAATGCCACGGGTGTGCAGGGCCCTACAGATAACTAAGAAATGACACACCCCTCTTCAGAGGGTCTTAGATACTAACTCAGGAAGCAAAGAAGTACAAAAATGTAAACCATTTTAACAATGACAAAGGTAGCCAAGTTTATTTTTAAACACCACCCCTCAAAATAAAGTGAGTGTCAGATGGCGTTTTGGAGAACGGGTTGGATCATGTTTGGTTGATTTCTTAATTTTATTTTTATTCAGATCATTGACAGTGCAAATAGTTATTTTTCCCGTAAAAGAGGTGGTGTCCATATGCAGTTTAAAGGTTCAGTTGTGCTTGACAATCACATTTGTAAGCTCTTTGGGGGACGAACTGTCTGTCCTGAGTTTGTACCACACCTAGAACAGTGGGGTCCTGGCTTGTGTCTGGCGCTCCTAGGTACTACTATAATAGCCTATAAGAGTCCTGAGTAAGAGGTGGTGCAGAGCTGCTTGCCCACAGCGGGAACTAAGGGATCTTGTTTCAGATTGTGGGAGCTACATAAATACTGCACCCCGTTATTACGCAGAGTGCCAGTGCCAAGAAGGAGCCAGACCTGGACCCTGCTCTCTCCTCAACTGGTTCAGAGCAGCTTTCAGCTGGTGGGATGTGGGGGGAGAGCAGTCCCTGAGCTCCTCTCAGACGTGAGGATTGTGATTGTGCCTGGTCGTTGTGTAGCGACCACAGGCTTCTTGGGCCTAATCCAAACCTCACAGAAGTCAGGCACTAGGAGGATACAGCGGAGTCAAGGCAATATGGGCTGCAGTGGGTATACGCAGACTGTTGTAAAAGTTCAGTCAGGGATTGAAAGTAAATCAATTTCATCCCACTTAGTCCGTCCCCCCTCCAGGAGTTCAGCTATTTGCCTATAACAGCCAGTAAGTCTGTCAACCAAACCTCACTGGTGGAAATTCCATTTTGGCAACCAAAGGTCCCATCCAGCAAAGGGATCAGTAGAGTCAGGGTCTTGGTGTGTGTGTGTATCCTTTTGCCGGGCACTGAAATATATTTATTGGATTCTAAACTGATTTTAGGCACGGGCCTGTGTGTCAGGACAGTCCCCTGTCGCTATAATGATACAAATGTTGGGGAGTGAGAGGGCTATTCCTTTAAGAACTCTAGCATTAACTTTCTAACATCAGACCAGAAGCCTTTAGGTTATTTTTATTTTCTCCAAACCACTTCAAATTGCCTGAAATTAGAGGCTTTCCGCAATGGAGGGTTGGTGCCATCTGAAAGCTGGCAGGCCAAGCTGGCAGGTTAGATAGAGCCCTCTGAGCCATTGCGTAATGGTAAACAAGGCCCCGTCTACATTAAGTAAATTTATGCAGGTGTAACTCCAGCAATGTAGTCACACTGGTATGACCCCCTGACCTAGATGCGTTGCACTGGCCCGAAGCGGGGCTTACCCCGATACAGCTTAATCCAGTGAGGCACTAAAATAAACTGCACCAGCATAGCCCCTGCTTTTCGCTGCTCCAGTGTGTCTAATTATGGGTCCACACTGATGTAGCTACCTTGATGCTTATTTCCTTAATGGAGACAGGGTCTAAAGCTGATTCAAAACAACATAGATACTGCCCACCTGCCCTGCACTGAGGAGCGCTGAGATGAAGGATGGCCCGGGGGAGACCCACGTTTAATCCCCTGTTCTACCAGACATTCGGTGTGCCTTGGGCAAGTCAGTTAGCCTCTCTGTGCCTCAGTTCCCCATCTGTAAGAATGCACTTGCTCACCTCACAGGGGCATGGTGAGGATAAATTCAGTAAAGATTGTGAGGTGCTGTGATTCTGGAGGCAATAGATAGGAACCGGGATTGGTTTAGGATGGAAATGTAGCATGCCTCTTCAAGCATGGCAGTGTGGTGAAAGGCTTGTACTGGATGGATGGGAAGCTTTCTGGGGGCTCTGTGCAGTGCTTTGAGATTTGGAGAACAAGCTGGTGACCTGCTATAGAAGACCTGTTAGCTGAGTGTGACCATCAGTAGCAGCACTGCGACAGATTTATGGCTCCAGCCAGTGGTGGTGCAGAGAGACCACTGCCATCTTATGTTCCAGGCAGCGTGCATCTCCACAAGCAAAATGACTCACGCCTTTTCCCACCTCTCCATTCTCCATCCCTCCACTTCTTGTTTTATGAAGACCCGCCCTGCCCCAAATTGAAAATTTGGCCTTATCTTCAAAGAAACCCTTTGATGCCACACTTTGAAAGTGGAGAAAGAGGAGGCAAGAGAGAGATCATCACATCCACTAGGAGTCCAGTTGCCAGAGAAAATGTCTGAGAACAGTCTGAGCTGTTCCTGTTTAAAATCTAAAGCCTAGATTAAGTCCATTTAGAGGCCTTCTCCCCAGAGAGCACACTGGCAATACTCCATGCAGCAAGGGTTTTCTCTCGCAAACAAATGGACAGTTATTTGGAAGCCAGTAGTATTTTGAATGATGACTAATATTTTTACATTAATCTGGGGCCTTTCATCCCGGAGAGCTCCAAACTATAGATAATGCATAGAGGTTTCTCTTCACTCCACCCCTTCCAATCAAAGGCACTCAGCTCTGGGGTGGGAGGATGGCACTCAATCAGTGCATGGCATGGCTGCATGGCTGTGGGTGGTATGGGCACATTTTGGCCTGCCGTCGCCAGCAAGCACTTCCTTTGGGCCCCAGGGCCCCAGACAACTGGCTCAGGAGTTAAAGGAAAGCTGTTAGGTCAACAAGTCTGAGCTGTGTCAGGCCAAGAGGGTGGGACTGAGATCCAAAGCTGAAGCATTCTCTTGGAAATTGCTCTGGGTGGGATTTTCCGAAGCACCGAAGTGATTTAAGGCAAGGCCTGTTGAAAGTCAGTGGGCCATGTGCTCCTAAGTCACTAAGGTGCTTTTCAAAATCCAACCAACTCCCCTTCCTTTTAAAATCAGGATCTTGTTTTCTTGAGTGCCCTCACTGATCCTGTGTGGTGGCGTCACCCGGGGAGCAGGGTGGTCTCTCTGGTAGCTGGGTTTCCACCCTGTTAAGGTTCTAACCGTCTAGCTCCAAACCACCACCTTAAGCCCTACTTGGAAATGGACTATGAACCATCAATGTGATGTGATCTCTGTTCGAGGCCTGGCTTACTGGTTTGCCAATCTGCGTGATCCCATGGTGTCGTTCCAAGTAGAGAGTGTCGCATTAGTCTAATCTCGAGAGGGCAAAGGCCTGGATTTCTGTGGTAAAGACCTCTGAGAAGAAAGGTTGCACCCTTCTCAACAAGCCCAGATGAAAGAAAGCAATCTTGGCCATCTGTGTGTACTTATGTAGCCCACATCACCCTAATAACTAAGTTCCTCACAAACATTGAGCTATGATGTCTTGCATTTCTAAGGATCTCTCCATCTAAGGATCATACTGTGCTTTACTAACTAATGAATTTAGCCTCACAACATCCCTTTTCCCTTTCTACCTTATCTTGTAGTACTGGGGACTACTCATGTCCATGCCAAACAGAGGCCAGAAGACCTCTATAGACAATAAATTGCACTTAAACAACATACTACAGATTGTGTTGGCTCTGACTTCCACTTAAATTAATGTCAAAATTCCCAGTTATTTCATTAGGAGCAGGTACAAGCCTTAAGTATACAACAGAGAGTAGTAATGAAAACGTGCTGGCCTCACCTAAATTGGCAGTTGAGCTGCATTTAAGGAAGGCTATGCTGCTTGCTGGAAGGGTAGGGGATGGCTGGAGAGGAAACAGAATGGCATTTATACACATACCATATTTGAGATTGCAGAACCAAGTGGTAAGTCATATTTATTATGCACCTTTGGCCACCTCACCTGCACTCTGCCCACCAATTCATTTAGGCTGGGACTGCTTTCAATATCCCAAACCCCAGAGCTATTTCAGAGAGCCACTGTTTAAAAAATACTAACCAAACAAGCACATCCACATTTTACCAGACCAAAAAAATGTGAGCATAACCTGTTGGCTAGTAGAAGGGTTAAGGTAAGAGGAGGTTTGTTAATGTGACTCTCCAGGTGAGAGCCTGAGAAGAGCCTCTTGCTCCCCTTTTACTTTAAATCCCAAATTATTATTTGTATTACTGTAGCACCTAGAGGAATCAGCCACGTTCTGGGCCCCATTGTGCTAGGTGCTGTACATACACATAGTGAGAGAAAGTCCTGCTTCAAAGAGCTTGCATTCTAAATGAAGAAGACAGGCAAAGGATGAGAGGGAAAACCAAGTGAAGTGACTGGTTCAAAGTCACCCAGCAGGTCAGTGTCAAAATGCAGAGTAGAACCCACATCTCCTGACTCTCAGCCCAATGCTCTAGCCATTGGCCCACACTAACTTTCTGAGGTGGATGTCGCAGCTGAACACTTGGCTTTTATTTTAGCTAGCGAGGTAAAGAGGAAAAAGGGGTGTTGTGAGGCTAAATTCAGAAGGTGCAGGCATACCTACACTAGCTTGGACTGAGCTAGCTCACTAAACATGGCAGTGTAGCCATGGTGGGATAGACTAACTACCGCGTATGTATCTTTGGAGCCAGACGGGATTCTACTTGGGCAGCCCACAGCTACACTGCTATTTTTAGCCAGCTAGTTTGATTGAAGCTAGCTTGGGTACGTCTATATGAGCTGCACCCGCACCGCCTGATTGCTATGTAGACGCTTCTGTAAAGTTGTCTATGGGGCCTACCACTGCAGTGTCAAAGTGCCTGTCAGCCTGAAGAAAGTTGAAGGGAGCTCAGCTGTGATCCTGGGGAAAGGGCAGGTGAAAGGAAAAGTGCAAGTCCGGCCTAGTGGAAGGGAAAGAACCAGTTCCATATACAGGAACCAGCTAACAGGAGAGAATATCTGAGGTATGGTGACTTGCAAGCTGGAGAGTAGTTGCCAGAGAGTAAGGGAACTAGTGTGACTAATTTGTGTGCTGCGGATAAGGCACAGTTGTTATATAAATATCACTCCCATTCTCTCTTGGGGTAGGGGGGCTGGGACTAGGCTTCTGATCCTTCTGCTCCAAAACCACAAGCCTCTACTACATGAGCCAAAGGCAAACGGTTATCGCTGCTGCCAGTCGTGGGCCCCTTAGCTATGCTGTGGACTCAGTCAGTAGAGGGCAGCATCACTTGCATGTATCCATATAGTCAGTACAGGAATATTCTGTGTTGCAGGGAAGTGAGGGAGGGGTCAGGAAGATGGTGGTTTGAGGTGCATCATGGGAGGAGTGGAGTGATAAAGGGCTACTCATCATTCTAAGTGCTCTAAGGGATAATTAGACCTATGGTGGGAGGGAAAGAGTTATGAAGGGACCTCACAAAACTGAGTGAGTGGGCAACAGAATGGCAGATGAAATTCAATGTTGATAAATGCAAAGTAATGCACACTGAAAAACATAATCCCAACTATATATATAAAATGATGGGGTCTAAATTAGCGGTTACTGCTCAAGCAAAGGATCTTGGAGTCATTGTGGATAGTTCTCTGAAAACATCCACTCAATGTGCAGCGGCAGTCAAAAAAGCGAACAGACTGTTAGGAACCATTAAGAAAGGGATAGATAATAAGACAGAAAATATTATAAAGCTGCCATATAAATCCATGATAAGTCTATACCTTGAATACTGCATGCAGTTCTGGTTGCTCTATTGCCAAAAAAAGATATATTAGAGTTGGAAAAAGTACAGAGAAGGGCAACAAAAATTATGAGGGTTATGGAACAGCTTCCATATGAGGAGAGATTTTAAAAAGACTGCAACTGATCAGCTTAGAAAAGAGACAACTAAGGGGAGATATGAAAGACATCAATAAAATCATGAATGGTCAAGAGAAAGTGAATAGGGAGGTGTTCTTTACCTCTTCACATAACACAAGAACCAGGGGTCACCCAATGAAATTAATAGGCAGTAGGTTTAAAACAAACGTAAGTAAGTAAGTGCTTCTTCACCCAAAGCAGTCAGCCTATGGACTTGTTGCCAGGGAATGCTGTGAAGGCCAAAAGTATAACTGGGATAAAAAAAGAAGTAGATAAGTTCAAGGAGGATAGGCCCATCAATGGCTATTAGCGAGGAGGGCCAGGGATGCAACCTCATGATCTGTAAAAAGCAACAGAGGGTCCTGTGGCACCTTTGAGACTAACAGAAGTACTGGGAGCATAAGCTTTCGTGGGTAAGAACCTCACTTCTTCAGATGCAAGTAATGGAAATCTCCAGAGGCAGGTATATATCAGTGTGGAGATAACGAGGTTAGTTCAATCAGGGAGGGTGAGGTGCTCTGCTAGCAGTTGAGGTGTGAACACCAAGGGAGGAGAAACTGTTTCTGTAGTTGGATAGCCATTCACAGTCTTTGTTTAATCCTGATCTGATGGTGTCAAATTTGCAAATGAACTGGAGCTCAGCAGTTTCTCTTTGGAGTCTGGTCCTGAAGTTTTTTTTGCTTTAAGATGGCTACCTTTACATCTGCTATTGTGTGGCCAGGGAGGTTGAAGTGTTCTACAGGTTTTTGTATATTGCCATTCCTGATATCTGACTTGTGTCCATTTATCCTCTTGCGTAGTGACTGTCCAGTTTGGCCAATGTACATAGCAGAGGGGCATTGCTGGCCTATGATGGCATATATAACATTGGTGGACGTGCAGGTGAATGAGCCGGTGATGTTGTAGCTGATCTGGTTAGGTCCAGTGATGGTGTTGCTGGTGTAGATATGTGGGCAGAGTTGGCATCGAGGTTTGTTGCATGGGTTGGTTCCTGAGTTACAGGACCCTCTGTTGCTTTTTACAGATTCAGACTAACACGGCTACCCCTCTGATACTTAACCTCATGATCTGGTTGTCCCTAATCCTCTGACTGCCAGAAACTGGGACTGGATGATGGGATGGATCACTTGATGATTGTCTGTTCTGTTCATGCCCTCTGAAGCATCTGGCAACAGCCATTGTTAGAGACAGGATACTGGGGTAGATGGGCCATTGGTCTGACCCAGTATGGCCATTCTTAGTTACCTTAACACCATTCTGTATGCCCTTCTACTTTTCCACTTTCCAAACCCAGGTTGCATTCAGTGTACCAAACAGATTGCTGAAACACCAACCTAGCTGGACCAAAACAAAGTGGAAATGTTGACTCAGTTGCTGGGGTGGGATGTAAGGCGAGGTCATATAAGGAGATGTTTGGAAAATTGGGTCCCCCTTATGCATCGAGAAAATAACTTACCTCTCTCCCAACACAGGTGTGTGCGCATGCGTGCACACACGGATTCCCCTACTCCTCTCAATTTACCAGTAAAACTTGTCTCAGGATCTGTGATGAAAAAGATTGTGGAGCGGGGAGAACTGGATTAGAGACAGATCACGGTTAAGATGTTATACTCAAGGAGTGTGTGTGTGCTTTCTCTCCGAGGGCTGAGGGATTGTGATCAGAAACCGTTGGGTTTTCTCACTGCCCAATTTTTTTATCTGAACTCCCCATGTTAGGGCTCCATGCCCTAATTACTGTCGCCAGAGCTGAGAGAGACTCATTGTGGCTCGTTCCTTCTGCTCCTGTTAACAGTGCTCGTGAATAGTCTGAAGGAGTCAGTCAAGAACAACCCAAGGTGTTTCCTGCCAGGTCTAAACATGCTCCCTCAACAGTGCTCCCAGTCATGCTTGACCTGGGGACAAGAGACCAATCCCGACGTGCAAAGGCTAGTTCCATTGTACAGTAGATGATGGGGGATTGCCTTTATTCCCTGGAATTGAAAGCAGAGGGTAATTCTGGTGAATGGTTATTCTTAGGAGATTTTGGCCCCATCCAGACATGAAGATAAGACCCTTCCAGATTTGATTCAAAGGTGTGTGGAGGGGGTGTCAATTTGAATCTTGGGATTTGAATCCAAGCCTTTGGTTATGGTTTTTGACCCATCTCTAAAATTAAACATAAGCAGGGAAATGACTCACCAGCAGGGCCGGCTCCAGGCACCAGCTTGCCAAGCAGGTGCTTGGGGTGGCCCCTCCGGAGAGGGGCGGCACGTCCAGCTATTTGGCGGCAATTCGGCGGACGGTCCCTCACTCCGCCTCGGAGCAAAGGACCTCCTGCCGAATTGCCGCCGCAGATAGCGATTGCGGCTGCTTTTTTTCTTTTTTCTTTTTTTTTTTTTTGCACCGCTTGGAGCGGCAAAAACCCTGGAGCCGACCCTGCTCACCAGGAGGCAAATTCACATGTGGCATAAGCAAATGCAGCTCCGCTGAAGTCAGTGTGTGCTCATGGTCTGGGTTTGGCCCAAGGAGTTTATCTGTCAGTCTGATCAGTTGTCTGCTACATGTCGATGCTGCCATTGCTTTACTGAAGAAGTTGGTGTAATCGCACCGGAAGGGGCGAGGGGATCCTAGGTAACATGACAAGGACTGTATCAGTCAGAGATGGGAAAAGGGACTGTGGCCACAGCATGGTAAGTCTACTGAAACTCTTGGATCAGCCGTCTAGCTTTTGGAGGCTCCCATGAAAAATAAGTGATAGTGAGAAGCAGGGAAGGGAAGATGACTAAGTATGTGTGGAAGCATTATGCTCTGGACACTATAGAAAAAAGAGACAGACTTCACCTGGGCAGGAGGCGGGGAGGGAGGGAAATTATTACGGTTTCATTATTGGATTTGTTGCAGAAATGTTGTAAGCTGTGTTTTGCACCTCTGTCATGCCTTATATTTGTATAGCTTGTCTTTTTCATTATTGGGCACTAAAGCACTTCAAAAATCATAACATATAGGAAGAGTTCACTGCAGCTGTTTAACTATCCAGAGCAATACCATAATGCCATTTCCTCCCATTTTAATATTGCATTTACTTACCCTGTAAGCTCTTTCGGGCAGGGACTGTCAGTTTGTTCTGGCATAATGGGGTCTTGGTCCATGACTGGGGCTCCTAGGTGCTATGGTAATACAAATAATGCATAATAATTTTGTTGCAAAGATCTCTAGCACTTTAGAAACTATTAGATAGGCGAGAGCTTCTCCATAGTTAAGAGTGAGACTGGATTTGCTTCCCTTCCTGCTTAAAATCCTCAAAATACTCCTTTCCTTTCTGCTTCAAATTTTGCAGGGATAGTCTGTGATAAGTGGACACTGTCTGGTGACCTGAAACCTGACTGGAAGGGGGTCTGAGATAGTGGCAGCCACTGAGTAGGTGGAGTGGGGGCAAGTTTTGGGTTAGCTGGCATAGAAATAAGAGGGTAGAACTGGATGGGAGTTTGCATAGATAGTTTCTTCTTCTAGTGGTAATTGGGGCTACTGAATATGTGACAGATGTCCCTCCCCCAAGAAGTTATTGACATCCTCTATAAGTATTTAAATTGTAAGCTCCTTGGAGCAGAGACTCTTTTATTGTATGTTGGTCCAGCACCTAACGCTATGAGGCCTTGGCCCTCGTTGGGGTCTCTGTACTACTCTAGTAGTAGTAGTAGTAATATAATAGGAGTACCAGATGCTCTTGACCCTCCTCCATTATCCAGATAGAGTAAGAAGAGCTCTGTGTAAGCTTGAAAGCTTGTCTCTTTTACTGACAGAAGTTGGTACAATAAAAGATATTGCCTCACTTACCTTGTACCTCAGAGAGTGTAAGGATCAGTCAGATAGGTGGGGATTTCCTGTAGTGTTCCTCATATGTGAGTGAGATAATATCTGAGGGATCCTATTTTCTCAGGCCTCTGCTTGGCAAGTGGTTCTAGAGGTACCATCCTGGATGGGGATGCACTTATCCATCAAGTAGGCCTGATGGTATCATGCAGTATGAGGTGCTCTGTGGCATCACAGGAAAGCATTCTATGTTGAGAAAAGAATGCATGACCCTAAAGGGTTCACGCTTCTTCTATGGTGTGGGATAAGTAGAATCTCTGTGCATATTCTATGGCCAGGGCATAGGCTTGTAAGAATTTCTTGTGTCAGAGAATATGTGTCTCTTCCTAGCTAGACACTGGTATTTTATTCTTTCCTGCTTCACTGTTGCAGATCATCCAAGAACCAGTGGTCAATGATTGATAGTATGCCACTAAGGGCTTGTCTTCACATACAGCGCTACAATGGTGCAGCTTAAATGAAGATGCTACTACACCAATAGGAGAGCTTCTCCTGTCAGCATAGATAATCCACCTCCCCAAGAGGCGGTAGCTATGTCGATGGGAGAAGCTCTCCCACTGACATAGTGTTATCTACACGTGGGGATAAGTCAGTATAAATACGTCACTCGGGATGTGGATTTTTCACACCCCTGAGTAACATAGTTATACTGATCTAGGTCTGTAGTAAAGACCTCGTCTGAGTCTTCTGTTCCTTGGCCTCTTGGTTGGGGAGAGTTTTCTTTAAGGATTTCTTACTATTTAATTGTTCAATGACTTTCCACCCAGGCACTAGAGCTGGACATTTCTTGTATTTGCATTTGTCCAAAATGGCAAAACAATCACCTCCCAGTATCCTGAAAACGAACTCCTGTGAATGAATTTACATGACAATGGGGGCATGCTTCCTGAGAATTGGGGGCCAGCTGATGAATTTGGGGATAGGTGAGATTACTCTTATCTGAAGTAACTTTGTCATGAGTTTTGTTCCCTATTTGGTTAATTTGTGAAGGATGGATGAGCATGAGGGAGAGGGAAGCCCAAAGTTATTAGTGATGGCCTCTTAAGGGTGAGTGAGGTAAAAAGGGGCCCCATCCTGGTAAAATGAGAAGGCCTTACGGAAGCAGGCACTGACTGTTGCTCTATGGTTTTGCAGTGGGGCCCTGTTCTCAACAGACCCTGAGGCATTACTGTAATATAAGTTATAAAAAAGCTAGGTAGCAGCACCTTGCTGAATGGATTTCCTTCTTATCCACCACTGGGCAAAAAGCAGGCCAGATGAGCTGTGAAACCGCCTTCCATATTAGACCCTGACATGAGGCAGATGGTGTCCTTGCAGCATCGACATCTGAAATATTACATTAAAAAAAGTGGAGGGTGTGGTTGATGGGAGGCAGTGAGTTGTAAACCCTTTCCTGCTACCCTGGAAACTAGTCATTAAAATCTATAGGGGACCTTGTGGTGGGTGAGGGGCTGCCTATGGGGAGAAGGGGAAGATCATGGGATGAGGAAGGGGAGAGGTGTTTTAGAGATGGGATAGGTTTTGGGGTAGGGAAGGAAGGCCTGGGTCAGCTTTGGATCATGGAGGAAGGTATAGTCTGTATTGGAGAGGGAGAAGGGAAGGTCTTTGGATGGAGACCAGGATGGCTCTGGAACTGTCATAAGGATCTGGGGACAGACGGAGCTGTTGACCATGTCTGAGGCTGCCCAAGCAGCACTGGCTCTAGATTCTCTTCCTTGTTCAGCTGGCCCCATTCTTCTGGAAGAAAGAGAATTCGGTGCCTATATACTGGAGAGATGTGATGGGTGTCTTTATACATACCTCAGATAGAGAGAGTGACAGAATGCGGGATGGTCTTCCCTCTCTCCAAGTACACCAGAGTGAGGGGAATGCTGGTGTATGAGGAGAAAAATCAAGTTCCTGTCATGGAGGGAACAAAAGAACACCATTCCTGCTCCCCTGCTCAGATTTCTCTGGATTCAGCATTGACAGGCATTCTTAATTAGACTGTTTTTATTCTTTGAGAGTTTTCTGTGTCTCCTCTGGGAGATAGAAGAGCCAGTCTGTATACTGACTGGCACGTGCAGCTTCTCCACAAGCTGTGTATATTCCTCCTGTCTCAGGGTGTATCTGCACCGGAACTCTTTGCACCATTGCTCTAGCACTGGTGCAGTTCCTCCATTGGTAGCAATGGCAGAAGCACTAGTGTAGGCAGGGCACTTTGTGTTTTTATCAGTATGTCATCCAAGCCTGTTTAGACAAGGACTTGGAGAGCAGCCATTGGTTTGGTGCCACAGCAGTGAGAGGGACTGTAGTATCCCAGGATATTGAGCTTGTGGCATCCTAGGACACTGGGATTAAATGAGAGGATCTGGCATAAGGGCTAAACTGAGGGGAGGGAGGTCCATCATTAGGACACACACAGATGGGGGCTGCACACCTCCATATCACAGATTCCTAAAGCCTTATAAGACGATGAGACAGACTCCAAATTGAGTGTGGTAGAAAGGAATCTGGAAAATGGTTGCTCCAGCTGGCTGGCCAAGAGTTAGCCATGCTGTGAACTGCATGCTTTGCCAGTGCATCACTGCAATGCCACAAATTGTTTTTGCTAGTGGTAACAGAAAGGGCTAGGGGAGGGAAGCACAGGGAGAGTTGGCTTCTTCTGAATACTCTTGACTCGTCCTTGGTCTGTGTGGAAACTAAACCATCTTATTTTCAGCCTCAGGAATGATAAGCAGAGACAGTGGTCTGTGTTCCTAGGAATGGGGGCAGGGGGAAGTCAGCACAGCGAGGGTGCTGATGTGGTCATCCTCCTGCACTTATAGAATCTAGAAATGTCATGTAAACACAGAGAGAGATGGAACTCAAAGCAATAAGATGTCGCTGTTGTTGGTGGGGTGACCCAGCACGGACCTGGGAGTGAAAGCAGCTGGGTTCCGGCTGTGGGAAGAGGAGGATCGTCTGGATAATGTACAGTCTCTTGTGGCCCATTTGATCCAGGCTTCAAGATAACATGAGATACTCAGAAAATCTCCTCTCCCCACCATTTCCTCCCACGGCTAGTAGGTAATCAAGACACAGTTTTAATACCCTTCTTCTCTCCCTGCCCCACACATACATGTTCTTTTTGTGTGTATTGTCTTGACAGGAGTTAAAAAACACAAGAGGCGTTTGGACCAAGATGAAACCAGTGGAGGAATATGTTGGGCAGCAAGAGGCTTTGTTCTAAGCCCTGAAAAGAATGCGGGAGGGTGCATGTCACTTCCCTGATGGGGACCTTGCCAAAGTTGTTCTTGGTTGGAAAGGCAATGTATAGTTTTGAGGTTGTCTCGGAGTTAACACTTGGTCATCCAAAGTAAGAGTCACTTCCTTTGGGACTGGGAGACTCAAAGCATGGCCCTCAGAGTCCTAAATGTGGCTGCCTTGTGTGTCATGCTATATTGGTACAGAAATGTGGCCAACGTATTGGTACAGGTCAGAGGCAAAGCCGGCTATTCCCCTTGGATAACAACTGTGCAATGTTTTAGAGTCTTCCTTAACCAACAAACATTCTAGGTTTGCCTGTCAATGAAGATACAAGTATGATGATTGCCATTAAAAAGTCAACATTTACCTAGTGGGAGTCAGGACTTCTGGGTTCCATTCCCAACTCTGCCACAAACTACTTGTCTCATCAAGTCACTTCACCTCTATGTGCCTCAGCTTCTCCATCTCTACAAATGGCAATAATGCTACTTCCCTACAGTTTTATAAAATGCCTGTTTAAAAAAAAAAACCCTTCTATACCCCCTGTCATCCAAGCATCTCAAAATAATAATATTTAGAATAACTAGACAGAGCCACTGCACAGTCCCCAGCTGATTAGGACAGCAGTTCCCATACTGTGGTCAGCAGAGCACTTCCTGGTGGCTGGGGAGAGCTGGCTGGTCACATGGTGCTGACGACTCCTCCCTATTTTCAGCTGCTGCTATGAGCACCCAAGCTCTTCATTGCAACCTTCTGTCAAAACAAAGGCAAAACGCTTAGGGAAGTTTGGATATATTGTTAACTGTCTCAAGTCAGATGTACCACCTGCCACATAAGTCACTGCTGTAGCTGCCACAGGGATGTTGCACAATCACAGGCTTTAGGGGGGAGTGGTCCATGAGGCGCTCTCTCTATTAAGATGTGTTCCACGCCATGAAGAGTTGGAGTATCCTCCCTGCATTAGGAAGTCATAGCAGCTCATTCACTTCCTAATTAAAAAAGAGTGAGTGAGCTCTGGTGTTGGGCTATTTGTTTATATGGGGAACCCCCTCCTTGATCTGGATGGGATTCTTCCTAGGAAAACCACCCCATCTCCCTTAGATCTTTGGGGGATCCATGTTGCATAAATGAAACGCGTTAAAGTCCTTTTGTGTTAACTCAGGCAGAGTCTCCATTCACTGTGACAAACTTGGGAACCCCCCTTACACAGACCAGCAGCTTCTCAGACTGCAGAGCCTGCCAGCTCTCAAAACTCCCACAATCCCTTTGTTCCCTTACAGGGAAAACAGCTTTCTTAATCCCCCTTACGGACATCCAGAACATAAACACAACCCCCAGCCCCAAAGAAGGTGTCACTGACCTCAAGCTGGAGACTGTAAACTCCTTCCCCTCCCCTCTGATTTCTATTGCAGCGTGTGAAATTTAACCTCTTGTGCTGAAGGAAACCTGCCTCACACAAGTCAAGGCAATGAGCTGTGGCTGCTGCAGCGTGATGGACATATGGATTGGCCAGTGACTAATATAGGAATATCTCCATGAACACTGGCATTGACATGCACCTTGTGTTTTGAATGCTTCTTTCTAATCAGCTGGAGGTAGGATGTACTAAACTTGGGTCCAGGTGGATCAAAAATGCAGTGCTCCAAAACTCATTCTTTGGGGAAGGTAGATGCATGTTCCAGTGGGCAAGGCACTGAAGTGGGAGTCAGATCTGGGCTTCTTCTCCTGCCTCTGCCGCTCGCCTGCTGTGTGACCTTGGGCAAATCACTTCATCTGTTAGTTTCTGATTCCTCTCCTGTCCTTTGCTGCTTACTTAGATTGAAAGCTCATTGGAGCAGGGACTGTCTCTCACTGTGTTTGTATAATGCTAGTACAATGGGGCCCTGATCTCATTTGGGGCCTTTGGGCACTACTGGACTACAACTAATTAATAGCTAACACCCACAGTTAAAGGCGGTGTGTTGCAAAAGCTATTTATTGTGGAGGAGTCCCAGCGGAGCATTTCAAGCATGAAGCCTAGATCGGATTATTCATTCCACCTCCCTAGGGAGGTCGTTTTAGAGCACACTGGCTGTGGGAAATTCCCACTGCACCCACAGGTGGACGGAGACCCCCTTTCCTGTCTGAGCTGTTTATATGTTTGGTTGTAGAGATTCTATACTTGCTGAAAAGACCTTACAGGCACAGGCACTGGGCAGCTAGTTATGGTTGGGTCACCCATTCCTCAGTATGTAAGCACAGATGTGATATGACTGGATGGGGGAGCTGATCACGTGACATTTGCAAGAGGTACCATGTTGCCGTTTACAGCTCCACTGTTTGCTTCACTCTTGGCAGCTGGATGTCTCTCTGTTTGTTTGACAAACACTTTCTCTGGAGTCTGTGATTACAAGCGGTTTAGTCTGACAAACCCTTGTTAAATTGTCTCGTCCTTTGTTGTCTATAATTCTCCCCCCCCCCCCGTCTGTCTCCGTTAACCAAAATATTTTGTGTGCTCTGAAAAATGATTTCTCTCCATTGTAATCAGCCTGCCCCTCCTCGCTTGATTCATTCAGTGGGGCTGCAACCCCAGAATGCTGACAGTTGGGATTCTTCAGATTTACTAATCCTGAGGCTTCAGGGAAGCAGTAAATACAATAAGGCTGAGAATCTCAAAGCGCTTGACTGATGTTCAGTCTCGCAGAACCCATTAGGTTGTTCTGTATTATTGTCCCCATTTTACAGAAGTGGAAGCTGAGGCAGAGGGAGGAAAAGTAACTTGCATAAAATCACACAAGAAATCTGAGAGAACCAGGAATAAAATCTAGCCATCCTGACTCCCAGTCCCCTGCTCTGACCACTAAGAAACTTTCCCTCCATGTCTTGAGAGAGAAAGAAAATACCTTAGAAAGAAGGGGTGCCAGATGCAGTTCTTAAAATGCCACCTCATTAGTAATTTTAATGGCATTTTGGCAATACTGTAAACTCAGTCCTGAAAACTGGGGTTGTGGCATTACTCCAAGGTCGCTGCATTCCCCAGTCATGATCCAGTGTTCATAACATGATTCACAGGAAAGATGATCGTTAAGTGACCTCTTGTTTTCAGCCCCGCAGTATTTTGGAGCAGTGCTGCAGGAGAAGAGCCCGAGAGGAAAAAGCACATGGGTATTAACTAGCAAGGAACAAAATTCTCTCCTGGGGCCCGGATAGACTCTGGCATTCTACTCCCCCTCTACGAGGGTGGTGGGAACATTTTGTACCAAGACCAAATAGAACATCTCTGGCTTTGCTACCATCCCCAAACACAGCTGAGAACCTTTTGAGGTATCTTGGGGCCGAGTTATGGTTTGGGGTGGAAACCACATGGAATTTAGCCATTTCACGTGGTTTCTACTCCAAACTAGGCAAACTACAAGGGTTTCAGTTCAGTTTCACTGCAAGATTATTTGCGGGGAGAGGGGGAGATATAGAAGAGAGACCATGCAAATCCTTTGTGGAGCCAAAGCTGATGCAAAGTGACTTGAAACTGCCACAGCTCTGCTCTCTGAACATGCTCACAGTTCCTTAATGCAGATGGGCACATGTAGGGACACCAGAATATCAGAGCTGAAATCCACAGTGAGCTTAGGTTGCTACTATCTACAGTTCAGGATACAAGGAGCGAGAGGTCCTGCAGCTGTTACAAACGGGACAGTAAAAAAGTGGGGGTTGGGCGAGGACATGTCCCCCAGCATCTCCCCTCCACCGGTGGTTCTCCCTACAACAGTGGGGATCTGCAAGAGGGGAATTTTGTCTTACAGCTGGGGCATGAACCACAAAGTTGAGGATTACTCTGAACTGGGAGTGTGGAGGGGAGCATAGGCTAGAACAGGGGTTCTCAAATTTCCTTGCATCTTGACCCTCTTCTGACAACAAAAATTACTACACGACCCCAGGAGAGGGGACCGAAGCCTAAGCCCCCCTGAGCCCCGCCACCCGTGTGTGTGTGGGGGGGGGGGGAGAGAAGCCAAAGCCCGAGCCCCACCACCCCAGGCGGGGGGAAGGGGCGGGGCCAAAGCCCCAGGGCTTCAGCCCCAGGTGGGGTCCTGTAACCTGAGTCCCGCCACCCAGGCCTGAAGCCATCAGGTTTTGGCCCCGGGTGGTGGAGCTTGGGCTTTGGCCCTGCACCCCAGCCAGGCATGGGGACCCACAGTGTGAGAACCGCTAGGCTAAGATTACCACCTTTGAAATGCAAAAAAACCGGCAGCCAACCCCCAACCACAAAGCAACTCCGCAACCCACTCCTCCTTGAACAGCCACTAGAGAGAGAGCACACATAGATAACGTTGATAACATCACATATCTCCTCACTCTGCGTGCCTCAAACCGTCTCTCACACAGATGCATGGTGCGCTTGAGTGTTGGTGGACAGACAGCTGCAGCATTTTCAAGAGTTTTGATCTGCTATCATTTAAACTGAGGAAGTGGGAACACTGCAGCGTCTTTAGCGGGACATGGAAACTTTTAACATTGGATGTCCATGTGTATTGTGATGATAATGCAAATCTTTAGACCCACGTAAAAAACCCCTGGCAGATTAAATTATTTTTCTGTCAACTGGCAAATCCATAAAAAAACCAGCCAGGTTGGTCAAATATAGGGTTGCCAGGCGTCTGGTTTTTGACTGGAACGCCCGGTCGAAAAGGGACCCTGGCGGCTCCGGTCAGCACTGCTGACCAGTCTGTTAAAAGTCCAATCAGTGGCGCAGCAGGGCTAAGGCTAGGTTCAGACTAGGTGGCGCCTAGATTCAGGTGCGATCAGGGAGGCTCCGTGCTCTGGCTCCGCAGCTCCCCTTGGCTGGGAACCCTGGCCAATGGGAGCTGCAGGGATGACGCCTGCAGGCGCAGGCAGTGTGCACCACGGAGAGCCACCTCGCCGCCTCTGCGCCTAGGAGGCGGAAATGCTGGCTGCTTCCAGGAGCCAGGGTAGGCAGGGAGCTTGCCTTAGCCCTGCTATGCCGCCAACTGGGAGCTGCCTGAGGTAAGCACTACCCATCTGGAGCCTGAATCCCCACCCCGGCCCCAGGTCGGAACCCCCTCCCGCACCCTAACTGCCTCCCAGAGCCCACACCCCAACCCCCTACCCCAGCCCTGAGCCCCCTTCTGCACCCAAACTCTCTCCTGGAGCCTGCAGCCCGACCCCGTTCCCGAGCCCTGAGCCCGCTCCCACACTCCAAACCCCTCATCCCCAGCCCAGAGCCCGCACCTCCAGATACAGCCTGTCCCCCCTCCTGCACCCCAAGCCCCTTCCCGCACCCTGAACCCCTCATTTCTGGCTCCACCCCAGAGCCTACACTCCTAGCTGGAGCCCTCACCCTTCCCACATCCCAACCCCCTAGCCCAGTGAAAATGAGTGAGGGTGGGGAAGAGCGAGCAATGGAAGGAGGGAGGATGGAGTGAGTGGGAGACGGGGCCTCGGGGAAGGGGCGGGGCAAGTGTGTTCGGTTTTGTGCAATTAGAAAGTTGGCAGCCCCTAGTCAAATACTGGCCAAATTGTAACCCTAGCATAAGCCCATCTCTGCTGGAGGCATAGATCTAGCCATTTGTGTCCATATGTACATGTCCCTGCGTGCGCTGGGGATCTAGAATGCAGTAAAATCCTTCCAAGCCCCCCCCTTTCTCTTCTCCTCTCCCGCTTGCTTCGTTCCTTTTGTAAATAGCTCTGCCAAGCCACGTGTTTGTTTTCTGTGCACGTGCTGTTCTTGCCAGCTCCATTGCACTGGGGAGGGGGAGAAATTGAGAGCAGGCTGCTGCTTTCCAAACTCTTATTTGTTTAAAGCTTAAGATTGTTTGAGAGAGCTTTTGGAGCGAGGGGGAAGTGGCAGGGGCGGCAGGGAATGAAGAAAGTAAACTGGCTGTCAAGGAAAGCAAACTTTCCAGCTGGAACTGTTGCCTGATGCTTATTGTGTGAAGAGCAGGGGGGCAAAGCAGCGCATTTACAGTCTCGCTCCTTGGGTCTGTCCAGACAGCACACAAGCGTAAAGAGAGAGGAGGGGGAAAGCCAGGAGCCAGGGACTGAGTCATGTGGGACATCCTGTTACAGTCAGTCTCTGCAAGCTGTTTGAAGCAGGATCTCTCTGGGTGGGTGGGGCTGGCTGGCCCTTGGCATCCTGATGCTGGTCCGAAACCCTGGATGCTACAATAATGGTGAATATTAAAGAATAGTATTGTCCAGGGGTGCTTTTTATGACCAATAATGTTTAGTAGCTGTGCTTGCTAAGACAAGGGTAAATCTCACGTTCTGGGGTTCACACAGCAAGTCAATGGCAGAACAGGGAGTAGGTTTCCTGACTTCTATTTTGGTGTCCCAATCCTGGCCCGGACCATCTCCCAGAAGTTATGAAGGTATTTGTCACGTGGGTGCAGCACTACAGAATTGGTTAGCATTATTTGTGGGAGGGAATATTTAACTTCAGCTATCGTAATATTTACTGGAGGAATCAGCAACTGGCAACGAAACACTGAACTTGGTTTGAATGTATATGGCAGGAAAGGATGTTGGATTTGACTGTCTGTAAGATACTTACATGGCCCCCATAACCTTAGTACCTCCCAGTCTTTAATGTGTCTATCCTCACAACACCACTGGGATGAAGGCAATGTTGCTATTTCCATTTTACAGATCAGGAACTGAGACACAGAGAGACTAAGTGGCTTGGACAAGGTCACACAGGGAGTTTATGGCAGAGCAGGGAATTGAATCCAGGTCTCTGGAGCTCCAGGCTAGCACTCTAACGACTGGATCATACTTCTTCTCAGATGAGCGGTTGGATCCAGTATGTCAAATCCTACAGTATGTTTCTCAAAGTTACCATCCCTTCAGGCCTATATCTGAACAGGTAAAGATGGAAAGGCCTGCGAACTATAGCTATTTACAGATGTCCCCTTGACTGAATCAGTAAAGGCAAACTGTGTCAGGAGAAGACATGTGGGTGTGGCCCACATTGGACTCCAGAACTCCATAAAGCAGCCCAGGGGTCATCAATAGAAGGAAGCGTCACAGGTTGTGCCATGGGTACTGCAGGTTGCCATAAAATGTGTGGTCACCTGTTTCTTTTCTCCCTGACATGGCTGTGGGTCAGTGGAAACAGTTGGCAGGAGATTGGGCTAAGGTAAGCACAAGCAAAGAGGACGGTGTGGCCAGCCGCATCACCATCTTCTGCAGTTGGAAGATGCCACCACTTGCTATCGTCCACCCTCCCTCACAGAAGAGGAGGTTGCTGCTTGTGGCCCAATGGCACACACACACACACCCAGCAGCTTCAGACCCAAGTCTTGTGGAAGGATACAGCCCAAAGTCAGGGAGCAGCCTTGCTAGTGTTTGTGAACATTGATGTGGTGTTTGTGAGCAGATGTGGTGACAATGCTCCCCATGAAACTGGACAGCTGCTCTCCTAGTCAGTCTGTTGACCTGCCCTTCCAGTGTGACCATCACTAAGGTTCTCACCCTGCCCTTGTTTCAGCTGCTATCCTGAGTGGGTGATTGTTTTCAGGGGAGCCTGAGCTGAGCTATGAATGGCTCTGCGACTAAGGAAAAGGCTGCCTGCATTTGTGTCGTGAAAGAATCAAGAGTCAGTCTCCACCTGATCGTTGGTGAGAGGGAAATCTATCACCCTTGTGTCAGGTTGGATCACAGAAACCCCCTTGGGAGCTGCCACCCAATGTACCAAGACTACCTCTGTTCCTGTTTTCCCTGCCGGCTTAGGACTCCAGCACCCTGTCTTGCTGAGCCAGACACTCCCGTCTGCTCCAACACAGCCCCAGGGTCTGAATCACTTGCCCAAAGCTGCAAGTTTACCTGAAAACAGCTCACAGAAGTTTGCTTGTCTTTAGCACTCAGATGCCCAACTCCCAATGGGGTCTAAACCCAAATAAATCCGTTTTACCCTGCATAAAGCTTATGCAGGGCAAACTCATAAATTGTTCGCCCTCTATAACATTGATCGAGAGAGATGCACAGTTGTTTGCTCCCCCAGGTATTAATACATACTCTGAGTAAATTACTAAATAAAAAGTGATTTTATTAAATACAGAAAGTAGGATTTAAGTGGTTCCAAGTAGTAACAGACAAAACAAAGTAAGTCACCAAGCAAAATAAAATAAAATGCGCAAATCTATGTCTAATCAAACTGAATACAGATAATCTCACCCTCTGAGATGCTTCAGTAAGTTTTTTTTCTCAGGCTGGACACCTTCCAGGCCTGGGCACAATTCTTTCCCCTGGTACGGCTCTTGTTCCAGCTCCGGTGATAGCTAGGGGATTCTTCATGATGGCTCCTCTCCCTCTCTGTTCTCTTCCACCCCTTTATATATCTTTTGCATAAGGCGGGAACCCTTTGTCCCTCTGGGTTTCCACCCCCACTCACTGGAAAAGCACCCAGGTTAAAGATGGATTCCAGGTCAGGTGACATGATCACATGTCACTGCAAGACTTCATTACCCACTTGCCAGCACACACATATACAGGAAGACTCACAGGTAAACACAGCCATCTGCAGACAATGGTCCTGGTTAATGGGAGTCATCAAGACTCCAAACCACTATTAATGGCCCACACTTTGCATAATTACAAAAGGCCCTCAGTTATATTTCATATTTCTAGTTTCAGATACAAGAGTGATACATTTATACAAATAGGATGATCACACTCAATAGATTATAAGCTTTGTAATGATACCTTACAAGAGACCTTTTGCATGAAGCATATTCCAGTTACATAATATTCACTTATATTTTTATAAAACTATTCCAGTTACATTATATTCACTTATTATGTTTTTATAAAACCATATAGACTGCACAACGTCACAACCCTCTTCTGAGAACTCGCTGTCACCTCCAGCCCCTGGAGCTTCACCACAGAGCCCTTGAGGAGCAGGATGCCATGGCAGGCCATGAAGTCATAGATTTTTAAGGCCAGAAGTGTCTATTATACCACCAGGAGTGACCTCCTGCATAAGACAGGCTATAGAACTTTCTCCAGTTACTCCCGTATTAAGCCTAGTAGTCTATGGATTAGCTTGGTCCGAGCCCATTCAGGAGTTAGAGCACAGGGATAGCACCCTGTAGGTAAGCCAGAATTGGATCAGGAGCCAGCAAAGAGGCCAAAGCACTGTCCTCAGGCAATAATTTTTCTCTTCTCGATTGGTCTCTGGCACTGACAGAGCTACATCCCATAGGGCTCTTTCCTTTAAATGTTACTGACGTACCATTTCAGTGGGAAACTGAGCATAGAGAGTCAGACGAGCTCAGTTTCTGCCCACAATTTTTTCAGGTTTTCTCAATTTAAAAAAAAAAAAAGATTTCGTGCTGGTCAAAAGCATTTGCCTGACAGCCTTTGGAGACCGAAATCCTCTATTTATTCCCAAACAAAAACCATCACTAAAAGTGATCTGCAAAGGAAAACATTTCTGGGTTATGCTCTTTTTTGCTTCTTTATGATATATACAGAAGGGTTCATTTTTCTCCCCACGAAAAGTTGTGCTTCATATTCAAAATTCTTGCCTTACCTTAGTTTTTCCCTGGAAGACCCAATACACGAGTAGGTTTATGATGAGAGCTGTGTGATGAATCAATTTTTTTTTCAGTTTGGTGGCTAAACCAAAAAACTAAAATATTTCAGTTTGGCTCAGCCGAAAATTAAACATGTTCATTTTTTGGTGGGGGGCAAAATGAAATGGTGAAAATATTTCATTTCAATTTCAAAGGTTTTTTAAAAAATGTTTTTAAATAAAATTAGTCAAATTCCAAAACAAAAAAACCTTTTGAAAACAAAAAATCAAAATGTTTAGATATTTCCAAATGTTTTTCTAACAGAAACAGTTTGCCAAAATTGACCTGAATTTGCAAATTGCAGATTTGTGTAGACCAAAACATTTTTTGGTGAAAAAGGTTTTGCACAGGTCTGTTTATGACATCACAAATACTAAGAAAATGAAAGCTAAGCAACTAAACAGGGAGGGATTTTTAGTCAGAATGTTCATATTTTGACAATATCTAACTAACTCAAATGCCTGATAAACTGCTGTGAGGAAAAATCTCATTGTTAAAGATTCAATATTGTTGCACCTTCCAGTAAGGGCAGAGAAAGCTCCCAGTCCACATCTCTGGTCCCCCAGGAGAAAACAGGGAAGACTAGAAATATCAAAAATTTCAAATCTCATATTTTTTAAAAAACAAAACAAACAAAAACCCATCACCCAAACCAAACTGCATGTGTGTCTCTGTAAGAGCATGTACATGCATGCTTGCATGCGCACACAGAGTTTATTTGGAACAAACCTTCCAGGTTTCCTCTAATACATCATAAAGAAGCAAAAAAGACACTTTTTTCCCCTTTGCCTTTCACCTTTAAAACTCGGCAGCAGACCACTGTTGGGACTGACCTCACACTGCACTGGTTAAATAAAATAGCATCTGAGCTACATGTCAATTTTGAAGAGAGTGCAAACTCACTGGCAGTTTTCCCTGTACAGTGTGTGATGGGGGATGCCTCCAAAGCCAGTCAGCTGGAAATTAAACTTTGAATTGATTGTACTAGCAAGTCATTTGTCCTGTCTGCCCTGTACACCCTTTTGGATTTGATGTTAACTGGGTTAAACTAGCCTCAGACTCGTTGACTGGAATTCTGGGCCTGCTTCCACTGAAGGCAAGGCAAAGGTCATTTTGACTTCAGTGGCAGCAGGATCAAACCCTTTTTATGATCTAGAAATGTTACTGCAGGAAAACTCTGGTGGGCCATTGGATTACAAAAGTTTGGTCAATTCTCTCTAGAGCAAATGACTAACCCTAGAAGGGATTCCTATGCTGACTGTGTGACATACTTGGCAAGCATGTGTATATTTTTTAAAAAGCTGAATGTTTAAAAACATGTGTCCAAGTTTTCTTTCTGCTTTGTGGGACAACCCATTTCCTCACTGAGACAAGAAAGACACTGGTTTATCACTTGCAAATTCTTTGTGTTTTGCCTGAAGCTATTTACTGGTGTGACCTTTGTTTTCATTATATTCTTGCTGCCAAATCTATGCTGTCTCAGAACTACAATTAAAAATATTACCACCAAGACTGTCAAAAATAGGACCCTAAAGTTAGGCTCCTTAATCCATATTTTGGCATCTGAATAAGTTGCCTGATTTTCAAAAGTATGAATAACTGTCATCTCTGAATCTGAGCGCACTGCGCAATAAACTATTTGGAGAACAAGTTCTGTAATCAGAGTCAGTGATGGTAGTTATTGACAGCTGTCCAGTACCCCGAGCTCCATGTTTGACATTTCTAAAGTATTTCTGTGTGTTTATTAACTGGCTATATTAGTTCGTGGCAGTGGAGTTTTTGGTTTTGTGGTTAATAAGTTTTATTTGCATCTATATTTTTGTGTGTTTTTCAAAGAGAGAAAAATGTATCAGTAGCTATTGGAGTGAGTGGATACTGTGAAATATATTGTCAATGGTACTGTAACCCTGACCCATATCATGTGACTGAGACGTGGAAGAAAAGATCAATCTCTTCCCAGCTTTTCTTTGTCATATCCTTATTACACTATGCAGTCCTCCTCCTTTGGAAGACTATAAAGCAGTCAGCAGCCCATTCCATGACTATTCAATCCAGACCAGGTTTTAGTGAAGCCTGGTGCAGTGACACTAGATATCTGTCAGTCTGGGACAGCTTCAAAAAAGAATTACCTTTTCAGTCAGCACAATGGGGTCCTGCCTCTTTATTGCCTCACACCCTAGTGACTGGTGTGAGCAGGGCTGGCGCAACCCATTAGGCGACCTAGGCGGTCGCCTAGGGCACTACAATTTGGGGGGTGGCGACCGCGGCGGTATTTCGGCAGTGGGACCTTCCGCCGCCTCTGTGGGGGGCAGCATTTCGGGGCAGGACCTTCCCCTGCGTAGGGCGGCAGAAAAGCTGGCGGCGCTCCTGGGTGTGAGGCCTTGCTGGGCAGGAGGGTTTTCTTGGGGCTCTTTTGGAGATATGCATCAGTTGGGGAAGGCAATGAGAAAACAGGACTGTCTGATTATTGCTGATTTAATCTCTCTAGCAGTCAGGGCAAAACACAGCATAGTGGGACCTGCCAAACACCAGCTCCAACATTCAGCCATCTCCCTTTCCCTCCTCAAACCCCTCTTCTCTATTTTTCTCCCTTTCTGCCTCCCTTGCTCCCACCGCCTCTGACACCCTTGGTCTTTTGCCCAGCATTGTTTCCTTCGCATCTGCCTAGCCTGTCTCCTTTCAGACCTTCCTCCTGCCCAACAGGCAATTACAGCCCCTGCCCCAGACTTCAAGTGTTGTTTTGTTGGGAAAGGATGAGAATGAAAAACAAACTCAGCGCCCGGAGTAACGTATCCAAGCCACAGGCACATCTGTATCTCTGGGACAGCGACTCCCGGCAGAGGAGTATCAGTTCTCCCTCTGCTCCTCTCTCTGGCTGATACTCTGTCCGTTGTATTTGGCTCAGTAAGGAAACCCTGGGGTTCAGGGCTGGGTTAAACCTAATTGGGGCCTAGACTCAAACAGGCCAAAGCTCCTTCCACCCCCTCCTTCTGACCAATCGTGGAACTGTTGGCTCCTAGCTTGCCAACGCTACGGACTCTTTCCCAGTCCTCCTGATGAATTCCAACATGCTGCCAGTACCCCTCTGTGCCGTGTATCTTTGATTCAACTTGTGTGGATCCATAGGTCCCCCTTCCAGGCCAGGGCCCAGATCCTGCCATATTCCACACTGCTTGTCTGGGATACAATTCTTTTTGCCTTCTTTTTTTAAACCAGTTGAGGGTTGTTGCTTTTTTGTGTATGGTTTGGTTACTTGTTGGGGTTTTTTTTTTTTTTTTTTTTTTTTTTTAGTTCTTCCTACTACAGTAGAAGGCTGTGATTGTGTGCTACTGCTCCAGGAAATGCCATACACCCAGCCACAGCCCAGGGGGATAGGGGACAAAAGTGGCTTTAAAATTACCTTTGCCCTCTTCTGATTCTGGGCTGGTTGGGGACCAAAATGGCCACTGGCATAACTTTGATAGCCCAGGAAGCTTCTCTGAATTACAGCAGCCCTGCTTACGCTGTTTGTGGGTAGCTGTGCCACCCAGTCTCTGTGCTACAGGTTCTGGGCCTGCCCCGGTATATCCCCTCCCTCAGCATGCTTGAGGCGGTGAGCAGCCTGTGCAGGCCGGCCTTGGACTGACCATGCGGTGCCTACACTGAGGAAGTCCTCCTTTAGCTGACTAGGAGGCCAGAGCAGGAGGAAAAATCCCTCCTGAAATTGTTTACCACTGTTGCAGTCTGTCACTCTCCTTTGCAACCCCTCTCTCCAAGTGTGTCTGCCTCACCTGCCCATGCTCCCCCTCCCATCCCTCTCTCTCTCTCTCCCTTTGACTACCATATCCCTCTGTGAAGACAGAGCAGGAGAACTGAATAGTTGAGAGAGAATGAGAGACGTGGAATATAGTGAATTGAGGGGGTTTAAGTTAAATAAAAACAAAGACACATGTCACTGATTAGTTGTGGCCTGTCATCTAGGAGTCGGGTGCCACTTGTTTGCCTGCAGGTCAAAATACTGCAGCTGGATTTGAAAGGAGGAGGTGGATGGGTAACTTCATGAGTCCAATAATGTAACACATCCTAAAGTGAGAATAATCCCTGTAAATTACACTATAAACACTTTGGGGGCAGGGATCGTCTTTTACTATGTGTTTGTACAGCACCTGGCACAACCGGGCCTCGAGCCTGACTGTGGCCTCTGAGTAATACTATAATGCAAATAGCAGATAACTAGTATTCTGGGGTGGCAGAAGATAGGATGCTGGACTAGATGGGCAAATGGTCTGATCTAATACAGTAAATCCCTTGCTTCTAAAATCAATGTGGTATTAACCCATGGTATTCTGACATTGTGTTTTTTGCAACTCCACATCACACTGTTGTCTATGTGCGACCCTGTCCCCTGCATTTCTCACATCTCAATACTCTGTGCAGATGCAATGTTTTGTTGCAGAGCCCAAAATAAGTTGAACCATGTAACTGTTCAGTGAGCTGAGGTTGCAGCATCCATGGGACAAACTCAAAAAAACAGAGGCTGAGGGGAAGAGGATATCCGGTGGTCTGCCAGATAGGTACTGCAAACCTCCATGAGGAGAGCAGTGACATTGCTGTTGGTTTTACAGGCTGATCCTTCCCTGTTCTCCAAAAGCTTGTTTAGGGTGCAGGGCAGGTTGAGTTGCAAAGCTGTGGACTGCTGCTTGGAATCTCACAGGATGATACTACACCTCAACCCCGATATAACGTGACCCGATATAACATGAATTTGGATATAACATGGTAAAGCAGTGCTCCGGGGGGGAGGGGCTGCTCTCTCCGTCGGATCAAAGCAAGTTCGATATAACGCGGTTTCACCTATAACGCGGCAAGATTTTTTGGCTCCTGAGGACAGCGTTATATCTGGGTAGAGGTGTATTAAGAGGAATGAAAGGTTCATTGACTCATTGAGATTTTCCCTTATGCAAATCCTGGAGATGTCCTGTCTCTCTGGGGACTGTCAGATATTAAAGTGACACTAGAGGGGCTGTTAGCCAAAAGGCTGGAATTTCTGCAGCTAGATCAAGGAGGAAAGGGGTAGAGAAGATGGTAAGAGAAGTCATCTAAAGCCTGTTGGCAGCTTTCCCCGGTGGGAGTTGAATTTAGGGGGGTTGTTTGGTTAGGTGTTTCCACCCCTGCCTATGTTGCTCAGAGAAGGAGTAGGAAGAGGGCAGCAGGTCTGAGCTTGACCATGGCACAGCTTCTGCTTTCTTGGAGCATTTTATTTCTGAAGAGGTTTCATAGCACAGTCTGCCTGGGCCTTTTCAGCAATCAGGGCTGCGCTCAACAGACAAGGGCCAAGCCACCTGGGGAAAGATGACTCCACCAGAAGGACCCAAAGCCACCTCCATGTCAACTTGGGCTGGACGTTTGCCCGAAGAGCAGGCTTGGGAATATCTTGACAGCTGGCCCACTGCATGCTTATTCGTTGCTTCCTTCTCCTTCGTCTTCAACTATCTCTCTTCTCCCCCGCCCCAACCCAGAACTCCAGCCCTTCTCCGAGCCCCCAGCCTCTCCAGATTAGAGCTCTCCAGGGACTTCGGCCTTTTGAAAGGAAGAAAGAAAGAAAAAAGGGAGGGGGGGAGGAAGAAAGAGGGGGAACAGAAGAATGAAAACCGACCCAAGGGGCAATAGTCCCTCGAGCCATCTCACTGCATTACAATGAATGTGGACTCTATTAAGCTCCGTTCTGCCTGTTAGTGTTTCCCAGGGCAACACAGCTCCCATATGGCAAGCATGCAGCAGATTAGGGTAGGCCTCTAGGCCTCATTGAAGGCCTGAGGCTTGACTGGCAGTTGAACCCCCTCCTCGCTTCTCCTCACACTTGACACTGCCTGTGTTTATCTAAAGCAAAAGGGGTGGTGGGGGTAGTGGGGGGGGGGGAGGGGCATTTGGAAGGTTATTGTCCTGGGCAATGAGAGATAGGAGAGGAGAAGGGCTGAGGCAGGCAGGGATGGAGAAAGGGATGTGGGGGTGGGGAGGAAGGAGTTGAGGTGCAGTAGAAGGGGGTTAGGAAAGCGAGAAGGTGAGGGGGGGAGAAGGAAGGCCTCATAAATATTCAGGAGGGGTGTTGAATGGGGAGAGGAGAAATAAAGCAGATGGAATTCGTGTTAAAGAACAGCCACAATCGCCCTCCAAAAACAAGAAAAGAAAAGCGCACGGCCTTAAAGGAGCGTAGGGAGCGGCGTTTATCCAATTAGCAGGGTTGTCAAATTGAATTTATACAGAATGGAAGGGGGAGTTGGGGGGGAAATTAAGTGTGTGGGATGTGGGGAGGGGGGCGAGATATCGAAGAAAAGATACGAGTTTTCTTTTTTCTTTACACTTTAGCAAGGAGGTTTTATCCTTTAAAGAGCTGAAGCCATTGTCTGGGTGGGCAGAGGGTAGAGAAACTTGGATGATTACTGTTTGGTGCAAGACTCCTTTTTGGGGAAGGGCGATAGAATAAGGAAGGTTACAGAACGAGGCACAAGTCTGGGATGTGACAGGAAAATGCGGACATCCCTTTTGCTGGCCTTGTATATTTGTAATGAATTTAGGACTGGTTAAAGGTGTTGGGTTTTGGCAGCACAGGGAACTGAAGTCCTCTATGCACAGGCCAGGTACACCACAGGGCAAGCTTCCCTCACATAGTGCCCCCTATCCATCCATCCCAACTCAGAAGGACCACTTCTCAGTTGAGATGGGAGTCCAGATTCCATAGCCAATTCAGCCTTTGCTGTGCTGCTGAAACTGCCTAGGAGGGGGCTAACTGGCATTGCTGACAGCTGCTCACTAGAAAATGATACTCATTTCACATAGGCCACCAAAGAGCTGTCAGATACGACTGATATTCTCTCACTAATGACCTGAGCCAAACTAGCAATGGAATGCTCTCTATCCCATTCCTATTCTTGAACCATCCAATCTCTCTATAGTGGTACCATGCGCTCTAGTAGAATAGAGTTTTGAGGAGCAATAGCCTCATATTAGAGGAAGATGAAATGGCTTATAACAGTGGTTATGTATTTGGTTTGGTTCTGTTTGCATGAACAGTTCTGCTCCAAGTGTGTGGGTTATTTTCCATTGTGGGCCTACTTAATTCTTTCTGGTGGGTACTTCTGCCTCTATACTCAAAGCCATTTTAAGCAAATTTCTGATCGCTCCCTGCAAAGTCCTCTGATACACCCCCTCCCAAGTATGATCCACAACTTACAAGGCAAACTTGCTGCTTTGCAAAACAGTGATGCTGTGCTCACCCCAAGTTATGTTCAGGATGCTTTAACCATCTCAACACTGAGGATGAGTTTAGTCTGATATTTCTGACAGGTTTCAGAGTAGCAGCGTGTTAGTCTGTATCTGCAAAAAGAACAGGAGTACTTGTGGCACCTTAGAGACTAACAAATTTATTTGAGCATAAGCTTTTGTGGGCTACAGCCCACTTCATCAGATGCATAGAATGGAACATATAGTAAGAAATATATATACATACAGAGAACATGAAAAGGTGGAAGTAGCCATACCAACTGTAAGAGGCTAATTAATTAAGATGAGGTATTATCAGCAGGAGAAAAAAAACGTTTGTAGTGATAATCATGATGGCCCATTTTAGACAGTTGACAAGAAGGTGCGAGGATAGTTAACCTGGGGAAATAGATTCAATATGTGTAATGCCACTCCCAGTCTCTATTCAAACCCAAGTTAATGGTATCTAGTTTGCATATTAATTCAAGCTCAGCAGTTTCTCGTTGGAGTCTGTTTTTGAAGCTTTTCTGTTGCAAAATTGCCACCTTTAAATCTGTTACTGAATGGCCAGAGAGGTTGAAGTGTTCTCCTACTGGTTTTTGAATGTTATGATTCCTGATGTCAGATTTGTGTCCATTTATTCTTTTGCGTGGAGACTGTTCGGTTTGGCCAATGTACATGGCAGAGGGGCATTGCTGCTGGGCCAGAGTCTGATCTCAGGAACAGCCAGCAAGAACCATAACGTTTGAGAGGCTGAGTGTCTCTCTTTTCATTTTTTCCTTCCTGTCCTCCCTCCAAAAAAATCATTTAACATTTTTGAGGAGAAAGAAAAAACAAAACAAAACTTGGATATTCAGTACAAAAAATGGCATTAATTGAAAGTCACGGAGTTAAGCATTCCAAAGTCAAAAAATGTGCTTTCGTCTTAACTTTGGCAATCTTAATTCTTTCTCTATATGCATATGCATTATGATTCCGTATTTGAGAATTAGTAAGGACTGTAATACAAATATCACAAATATTTGCCTACAACTTTAGATACACCAGTCAGTTTTCCCTCCTGACCCAAGTTCTCCCTAAATAGAGTCCACGGAGTGTGCAGCTACTGTTAAATCTTTTCTCACCGCTACAGCTATCCCACGCTTTAAACTGCTCCAGAAGAGTGAATATAACTAACGTGACTTCCCCAACAATGTCAAGCTCTAAAATTAACCCTGTTTAGACTCTCTGCTGTGGGGGCGAGTGGTAACTTACCTCCTAATGCTACTTAATATTTCAGTTTCAAACTAGCATGGCCTAGTATAGAGTGGTTTGAGATCTACAGAAGAAAAGTACTATATAAGTGCTACATGTTTGTTTATTACATGTGTAATAGTAGTGACTAGTGGGTCCCAACTGTGCTAGGCACAGTACAACGTAAGAGACAATCCCTGCCCGATAGAGCTTACATTCTAAATAGACAAAACAGACAAAAGATGAGAGAGAAAATATTATCCCTATTTTATAGATGGGGAACAGAGGCAGAGAGAGATTCAGTGACTTGCCCGAGGCCCAGAAGGTTTCTGTGGGAGTGCCTGGAATTGAACCAGATCTCTGGAGGTGCCCAGTTCAGTGCCTTAACCACAAAACAATCCTTCTCTTCCAGATATACTTCTCCCCCCCCCCACCCCCCGCATCCAAGAAGGAACCCCCTGTCTAGCAGCCTGGAACAACCAAAAATTTAGTCCTTAGCACAGCAGCTGTGCCGCTGTCGCATTTTAAGTGTAGGCAAGCCCTAAGCTTGTATCTGGATCTAGAGCCAAAAGTCCCCGCTGTTTGAAGCCTGGGTATTTGATAGGGATGGTCTCTCAGAAATCCAGTGTGCACAGACTGGTGCATCTGACCTGATGCTGACAATGCAAACTGGCCTCCTGCCTCAACTTCCTTGTAAATGTCACCAAATAACAGAAGAAATGGATGGTTTACTCTCTCGGACTGTGAGTGTCGTTAACTCCTCTGGCTTTTCTCAGCCAGTGGTGGTCCCTACTATCTGGGACAAGAGCACATGGCTAATTTATGGGTGCGTCCCTACTAAAGTGTGGTTTGGGGCACAGCTGTTCTGAGGTGGTGGATACGAGGATACTGAGGCAGGAGTCCTGGTTTTCATATTCAGCTTCAGCTCTGATGTGCTGGGCAGTCAGTGCAGCTAGGATTTTTAAAGGCAGCTCGGCTCAGCAGCTTGTCACCAAGGGGAGACAACTGGGACCTTCAAAACACACACACACACACACACACACACACATACTAATTTTATTTTATTTTTATTTTTTTAGATGATTCAATCTGACTACCAATCACAGTGGGACATCCATGTTTTCTTATTTGACAGCTGCCCTGAGATCCAGATTGTCCTTAGAGAAGGCCCCTTACTACTCTTTCCTTGGCCTGCCCATACCTCCCTCAGCTTTAGTATATCTGGTGCCCATACTACTGTAGGCCAGTGGGAGATGGCTTAGCATTGTGCTAGCCTTGTTCTCAGCTCAGGTTGTGCTGGGGGATATAGGGAGAGCAGGAAATAATTAAAAAAAATAACAGTAATACTTGGCACTGCTGTTGCGCCTTTTCTCAGAACTAAAAGCACTTTAAGAAGGTGGTGGTATCCCTATTTTACAGATGTGGAAACTGAGGCACAGACAGGCACAGTCCCTTGACTAAGGTCACCGAATGAGGCAATGGCAGGGGAACAGAACCAAAGCATCTTCACTCAGAGTCCTATGCTCTAGTCACTGAATCACAAGGCCAGCCCATGCTAATCCAGTCCGTAGCCCAAGAGATGTGGGGGAAAGAGGGTTGTCCAGAGACAGGGTACACTCTCCTGGGCTTCAGCATTCTTTCTCATGGTCTGTTCTGGCTTTTCATTTTTCCTTCCTCACAGGCCATTCCCACTCTCCTGGAGCTGTAAAGGGCATGTTGATGCCCAAGGGTAGAAAGGGGCTGTTTTCCATTTGGGACCCTCATAAATTACAGGCAGTGTGGTAGTAACAGGAATTGTTTGGCTGGCCCTCATTAAGCAGGAGGGGGCCTAGGTCTGTGGGCAGCATTTCCTCAGTAAAACCTTCAGCTTCTAATCAGCCAACACTTCTGTTGCTGCCTGTGTTTAATGCAAAGCGTGCTTGCTCTCGCTCCATCTCCTCCTCACATCTCTCTTCTGTCTCCTACTCTCTTCCCTCCCCTCCCGACCTCATTCTCTCTTGCCCCCCTGCCCCCATCCACTCCACCCCCTAGTGCAGTGTGTGTGGCAGGGAACTAGGCTGACAGCTTTTTCACCCCACACATCTGATGCAGCCCTTGTTAATCTCACTATGCTAATGGCCCAGTTCTTTGATTTACTGGGCTGTCTGAAAGGGACTTGGTACCTTCACTGCACTGACAGGAAATTGTTATTTTAACCTGACAGGAAATAATTAAAAAAAGAAAGAAAATGGTCTCTCTCTCTTTTTTTTTTTTTTTTTGGCTGTCAAAGCCCCCCCCCCCCCCAACCATGACTTTAACCCTTTCTTTCCCAGAACCGTGGTGAGTGTGAGGTTTTGATAGTGTAGGGCTCACATCTTGATGCAAGGAAAAGGGGTGTTTCTCAGTGTAGCTCCCTTCAGGAGAGGAGAAGAGGAAGTTAGCGACATTTTGAGTAAGGTCTCACTACACATTTGGGTAGAAAGATGGAAATCGTTCCCGTGGGACTGCAGTCCTACCAGCGCCTAATGCCAGGGGAAGCACGTACTGGGCATGCAATCGGAATCTAGCTGGGAGACGGGGACATTTCACAAATCGGGGATTGAGCCAGGTTGGTTACAGGAACACTATTGAGATAGAAATCAGTCTACTTACTTGCCTGTGTTACTGCCACCACGTTAGGACCAGAATTTTCATTTGATATGTTGGGAGCTGAGCGCTTTCGACAATCTGGTTCTGATTGTGCGTGCGACTGAGCATATGAAAATCAGTTTCTGGATATTAACTGTTCTTTCCATTTTAATTATTTCTTTCATTTTTCCCCATTTATGCTAGCTGTTTACTTTTTGCACTTGGCTCCTAGCTATGAAAGGAAAGGTCATTATTTAATGCCGGGACTCCGGCTGGGGGCTTGGGGAAGAACCACACCCTTACTGTGTTAAATGTCCTGTTCTTCTCATTCCACCTACAGCACCATTTAATTGATCAAGTGCCAAATGAATGGATCAGTCTCCATTTTCTGCCACCTGTTGCCCTTCACCTTTCTGCCAGTGTTGGCAATCAGTTTTGTAATTTGTGTGCGCATGGATGGTCCTAGCTGGGAAGGGTGCATTGCACGTATGTGCTTGTTGCCTCAGTGCAAAGCCTTTGGCAAGGGGTTTATGGAGGCCTGCAGGGAGGTCCTTCCCCCAAGCACATACTCCAAGAAGCACCCCTTTTTTCCTTCCAGTATTCATTCCTCTCTCTGCCAAAGCTGTCCACATGGACAGTGAACTGAGCTAGTCTGTTTCACTCGCTGTAGGCTTCCAGCACTGCAGGGGGAAACTTAAATCCGACCCCCCAAAATTGTATTGATTGTTTTGTTTTAATTTCCTGAAAACATTTCTGTTCTTGTTAGATCTTATAAAACAACAACCCGCATTTTAGGCCTAAGCTACCTGACGATCTTGTCTATACTAGTATAATTAGTACCTGTACTTTAGCAACTGCCAGCAATAGCACAGCTGCATCATTGGTGACAGAGGCATAAGCACTTGCCTAGAAGGGGCTCAGGCATTTTTATTGCCGTGCTCTGAGCAGGGTTGGAGATAGCACCTCCTTAGTCCTGTCTACACTAGGGGTTTGGCGTCAGTACAGCAGCAATGTTGTTTGCATTTATTGACATAAGGATATTAATTTTGCTAGTGTAGACACACCTTAAGGCACTAATTACAGGTTTACAGTGCAACAGTTGCGTGGGTGAGTAGGTGATACTCTTGGCAGGAGGAGTCACTGGACAAGTTGTTACTCCTTGGCTGTGGGGGCATGGGAGGATAAGGAGGATGGGAAATAGTCAATATCATTTTCTAACTAGTATCCTATGGAGCTTCCCATGTGTAATGGTATTAGGTCTTATATCCTCTGTCTGATGCAGTCACTAAAGAGTGACTTTACCTCATCTCTCTGTGGTATCTGCAAAGCACCCATCACTGCGGTATCATATTGTACATATCAATTTATTATGCAGGTCTTAATTAGATTCTTTCGGTGTCTCTCCCCAATCTGAGGCTGGCATTTGCTTTTTCCCTACCTTCTCTCATTCCTCTTCCCTCTTGCCATTTTCATGTGCCTCAATGACTTATTCTGTGTAGGTTCTTATATGGCCCTCACTGCTGTAGTAGCTGAACATCTCCACAGTCTGTATTGCGTTTATCTTCACAACCTCCCTCTGAGGTAGGGAGAGCCATTACCTCCATTGTATAGATGGTGAAATGGGGCTGAGAAAAACTAGGTGACTTGCCAAGGAAATCTGTGACAGAACAGGGAATTGAACCTGTGAGCTACTAGCTACTGGATGCCCTTGCTACTGTATCATCCTTCCTTTCTCAGCTTCATTGTATGCTGATGATCATGGTATAGAAATGGGATTTACATCTTGGTGTAAATTCTGGCCAGCTTGTCTCTGTCTGCACTCCTCTAGGAGGGGGCTGCACAGCTGGCATGGAGAATCCATAGGCCATAGAGAATCCCAACACTGCTAGGGACTGAACCTGGCCTCTTCTGCTGCATTATCACGTGGAGCTGAGAGTCTTTGAGAGTCACAGCTATAGTGAGGTAGTCCCTGAGGCAGGCCTTAGCTCATGTATGTCTTGGTAGATTAGGACCAAGGCTTTCAGTTCAACCTGGAAGTGAAGAGAGTGCCAGCAGAGCGAGTGGAGCGCTGAAGTGAAGTGCTCACAATGACCGTGCTAAATGGGTGGTAGCTTCTGTGTGACGCTCATGCTCACACCCGGGTAAAGAAAGATGTAATTGTCTTTCCTGGAGGTAACAAAGGCCTGGATCACAGCGGTATGGTCCTTGTTGGACAGAGAAGGGCACAATCTCCTGACCAGCCTGGCATATCCTTCCCACCACTGCAATCTGCGGGTGATCACACGTGTTCAATAGATCTCAGAACTGTAGCTGGCAATTTCCTGAGGTTTCAGATAATGAAGTCCTTTGATAAAATAAAAGTGAGTGGGAATTTGTGTAATAGTTGAAGAGCTTAAATCTGCCATGAGCAACTTGAGGGCAATGTGAACACACCCACTTGGGCTGGTCTGGCAGTGTGTCCTGTGTAGACCAGAGCTTCTCAACCTTTTTGATACCAGGGACTGGTTTGCTGCCTTCCTAAAGTGTGTCCGAGAGATCTGAGGGACTGGCGCTGGACCACAGACAGGTCGTTGAGAAACACTGCTGTAGAGGACATTGTGGGACAGACAAAGTGAGCATGTTATTATATAGATACTGATAAGTAAGGGGGCTGATTCTAATTTATGCTAAGCCTTCTTCACACAAATCTGGTAGTGTAAACAAGCCTGAAAGTGGGTGTAAATTATTTGCAATAGAAATGTATTATAGTTACATCTACTTTGAGGACTCTTTATATTGCGGGAGTGACAAAAAGGCAAAATGAGAATCTGGCCTGATATATTTATACACCAAATTAATTAAGAGTGATCCCATAGCACGCTACACTCTATCACTACACCCACTTCGGAAAAGCAGCCACTCTGAGGTGGAATGTGGCAGCTGTTTAACAACACACCTCAACACTGCACAATAGTTTAAGATAGGAATTGAAAAAGAATGTCATCTACCCATGGAACTCATCCAGTTGGAAGGCATCCATATATTCCATTTGCTATGTATTTATTTATGATGTGTGAACTGGAGGGAGGAAGCTTGGATTGGCTTGTAGAGGTTGAATTCATCAATGGCAAGATCTGCAGAAAAGCCCTTTCTTTTGAATTGCCTGAAGGATACCTTCTATCTCAGCCCTTACCCACTTCGCAACCCCATCCCACCAAGCATGGCATACACAAATACACACCCGGCATTTCTTGGCCTGTAAGCACCCTGGAGCGTGACATCTCCAGTCCTAGCTCAGGAACCCCCTCTGTTAGAGATCTGATGTTGCCAGGCCTCATGCCTGAAGCATTCATGGTATAATTTTCTTTTCTTTTCCCTTTAATTGAAATGGACATGCCGCATGTGTGTGCTAAGCTCAGCATAGGCTGCGGGAGTGATGACTGTGGTGTAAAAGCCTAGGGAGATAGCACTGCTTTGCAGAATCCAGACACCAGGAGGATGCCAGTAGCAATTCGACAGCTGATAATGCGGCTCTTCCGATGGCAAAAAAAATTTAGATTTCTTTTAGTACTAATAGTCTCCCTTGTTGGCCTCCATGGTCTAGTCTGTCTTTGGCTTCTCCTCTGACACTACAAACAAGGGGACCAGCCAGCCAGCTGGTGCCAGTAATTAACACTTCTAAGCAGCACGGTCCAGCTGGCGATTTCCTGTGCTAAGAAGTGCTACAATTAGTACTCAAACCCCTTGCACATATCCCCACATCATACAGGAGGAATGTCTCCTTTCTTTAAATCCTTTGCCTTTGATTGCAGGTGATCTTGGTTTGACATGCAAGGTTTCCCTGAGCAGAGCTGGGTGGAATGCTGTTGGCAACAAAACCCTGGAGCCACCCTACACTGCTTATTTATTGGGGGTTCATTCCAAATTCAGATTAGGTTCATCACAAGGGTGTCTGAAATTTGTGACTCTTGCAAGCAGTGCTGTGATGTTCTGAATCCAAATCGCGTGAAGTTTGCTGGGATGCAAACCTAGCCAGCACTCCGAGCTGTTTGGCCCAACTTTTCTCCTTTCAGTGTTGGATTCCTTCAAACCTGAAATGTGCATCAAATGGGGAAATCTCTATGAATTGGAACTGGAGACATAGATCCAGGGATGACATAACAATTTCTCCATGTGATAAATGTCGTTTCCAAAGAGCATGTGTGGGCCCCTTCGCTGCTTTTCCCAGCATGTAAACCAAAATGCTGTCTTATATCCACAGCCATGGAGGGAGGCAACAGCATTTGGCAAACTAACTTCTTAAGCGGCACTTAGCTGGCAATGTTTGCTTTGCTCCTGAAAGAGGTATCTTGTACACTGATAGCCTAGCACAGTGTTCAGTGGGTGTAATTTGACCTGGGGTGTGTGTAGACTTCTACAGGGAGCTGAGGATGTGTCCTCCCTTGGGAGATTTTGTATATACCTGAGACTTGATGCAATGGCTGACCAGCTGTGTGACTTTGGACCGGTCACTTAGGGCCAGGCTTACGGAAGTGCTGAACATACACTATTGCAGTTGAAGTCGATGGGAGCTGCTGATCAGTATACCCCTGAAAATTATATCCTTAAACTCCCTGTGCCAGAGTTTCTCTCTCTCTCTCTAGGAAACGAGGGTGATAATACCCAGGGCTTTTGTGAAGCTTCATTAAAGTTTGTATAGCGCTTTGAGTGACTCTTCTGGTGGAAAGTGCTAGAGAAGTGTGGTTATTCGTATGACCCTTATGCTACTACTGCTCCCCTAAGGAGGTTAGGTGGTACTGGAGCAGCGCAGGGCATTGGCTTGCATCCTTCGTCCTGTAAAGAGTCCCTGTAGGGAGGCAATGAAACCAGAGGTGCCTACGGTATCCTCCACTTCCCAGGGTGGGGAGTTGGAGAAGGAGGCACTACACATATACCTACCTCTGTCCACCCTCTCGGGCCTTCAGTCTCAGCCATCACTGGGGCTTGTGGGCTCCTCTCTATAGAGACTGGGGAGGGCTGGTTGAGGAAAAAGCATCTGAGAATCATGTTTGATCATCTCCCTCCTGTCATCCGCAGGAAGCCACAGGCCCTGAGGCGGCTTATGGGAGCCCCGCCTAGGTCCTTCTGCCCCAGGCTGCGCTGCATGGGATGACAATGACCCCGGGAAGGAAGAGACCAATGGCTGCCGTCGCCTGCCTGATCCTAGCAGCTGCTGGCTGCTTTGCTAATTTGGGTGAGTTTTACTCCTTACCCATTTTTATACTCTGCCTTGAAATAACCGCAGGCCCTTAAGGTCTCCAAGGAATGGACCCTGCTTCCATCTCAAAGGGATCAGCCCCACCCCGTCCTAATGGGACGTTCTCCCCCCGTCCCACCCCACACACAGGCTGCAGGAGGCGTTATTGACCCCACTGCTTCATTAACCTAACGGACAGTGCCCACCGCTGAAGGGGATCCCCCTTCTGCTCACCTGGTCGAACAATCCATTCCCATTTTGGGATGATTATAGTATCCACAGTCCAGATAGCCACTCCCATACAACCTGCTCCTTCTTGCCATTCCTTGATGATCGGTGGCAGTGGAGAAACATGTCACAGGGGCTGGGGAGGGTCTCCAGCACTCAAGAAGTTGTGTGACAAGTGAGAGCTCCAGGCTGCCTTTCCTTCTGGAAACCTGCCCCAGTGCAGGGGAGGGTTCAGAAAGGGCCCTTGAGATCAGTGGGCTCCAGTTCTGCACTTGCCGAATGCGCAGTACACAGCAGATTCCTGCTGCCTGACCACTTATGGCCAGCATAGGATCCAGCAAAAAGGAGATAAACCATGCGGTTCAGTGTACTGCCCACAGCTCAAACCACATCAAAATGAGCCCAGGAGAGGAGGGATCAGGAGTTGCATGTCTGTAGCTCAGCCAGGGTGAGTGGCTGTCCACAGGGGACAGCATGTTTCGTGAGCAGGCAAAATTTTGGTGGCTCTGGCCCCAGTGTAGTCTTTAATCTACCTTTGCTCCAATGCCTGGACAAGCCTAGCCTGCCTCCTGCACGCTTTGAATACCCAGTTCCTCTGTGTCCTTCTCCTGGAAGCTAAGCAGCTCTCTAGGAGCTCAGGTTTTTCAAGTAGTCTGTTTTCCCTAAGCAGAAGAGCTTCTCCGTCTCATTCTTAGCCACTGCAGCAGCCTCAGTAGAGATGGGGGTCTGAACCAGAACTCTGAATTACCCAGAGGCTTTGAGAGCAGAATTATGGCCCCAGCTTTATGATGGACCAAACCAAATCCCTGGATCCAAACACACACTTAAGCTTTGGGGTGTTCAAAATCCAGAGCTGGACTTTCCAGCTTGGACCTCTCTCTACTTGAGACCTAGTCATTGTACAGTTCCAAGACTTGCTCTGCATGAGGAGAGTGGCACAGGGTGTGTAGTGTGACAGTGGAGGAGATCTCCCTCTGCTCTTCTCTGTGCTGATGCTCATGTGGATATCTTGTCCTCGCCCCCACCATGCAGGTGAATCTCTTCAGGTCACCGTCCAACCTGCTTCCACCGTCCAAAAGTATGGTGGCTTGGTGAGCCTGGGGTGTGTGGTAGAGCCCCCGAAAGTCAACGTTACCTGGAGGCTGAATGGGAAGGAGCTGGTGGGGTCGGATGAGGCGCTGGGGATCCACATTGAGCTGGGGAAGCTCATCATCATGGCTCTCAACAACCACACTGTGGGCCGGTACCAGTGCATCGCCCGCATGCCGGAGGGAGTTGTTGCCAGCGTCCCAGCCACAGTGACTTTAGCCAGTGAGTAGTTTTTTTTTTTTTGTCTTCTCCTATCCCCTACTCTGCATTTGATCCTTCTCATTGGTTGGACCTCCATTTGAGGGATTGGCAGCCTCTGAGACACAGTGGGACAGGCTGATCCCATGGTGCCACCAGGCACCCCTGCTCATGCTGGGATCCCCAGTGTGATCCGAAGCTTCTGGAGTAGTTCCTTGGCCTGGGGTGTTTTGTAGCATCTTTGACACACAGGCCTGCCGTGTTCTACCTTGGCAATAGGCAAAGCGATCCTTGTACATGATAGACTGCAAGCTCATATCATGATACCTTCTAAGGGTAACTACATAAACCAACGAATAACGTAATATTTACCTGTACCTATGTCTGCACTTGAGATAGATTAAGTGATTTATATTTCTCCATCTGCCTGGTTCTCTTCCTGTGTCTCACGGTATCACTCTTAGGCTTTTCTAAGGCACCTAGGTATCCTCATGGCATCTGACTTCTTGGTTGAGACTATATCAACAAAAAAACTCCTGGAATCTCTCTCTCCACCCTGCAGTCGCAGGGTGAGTATAGCTGTGGGCTATGTTATAGGACACTGCAAGCCACATCACCTCTTGGACTGTGTAACTTACTGATCTGTGTGTGTTACCTGTCACCACCTGTACCCGATCCACAGAGGAGGAGTCTGTTAAAGTTCTCACCTAAGGAGCTGTGCTCTTAGCTCAAGTTACGGTAGCCCTGCATTTTCAACAGGAGGTCCCCGGTTCAATTCCTAGCGTGTTGGCCGTCACAGCTGCACCATGGATCAGTGCTTTGGTTGGTCACATGGAAGGTTTCTCTTAAGCCCCACTATTATGAAGCTCTCAAAAGCTGTCCCTTCTGGTGTCCTATGGAAGAGTTAAGATCACCCACAGAAGGAGGGGTAAAGGAGGAGAGAAAGGAAGGGGTGAGGTAAATAACCAATACAACCCCAACAAATGCTCAGGAGAACGGAAGAGAGGCCTTGGGATTGTCTCCTTCAGATTAAAAGGAAACTCTGCTATTCCAGGCCGGAGAGAGGAAGGGCTCAGAGGGGTGCTATTGTATTGTTTGAGAGGCGGTGCTTGCGTACAGCCAACAGGGGTGGGGGTCCGGGCTCTTCTTTGAGCTCCTCTCATGTTGTGGGAGAAGTAGATTCATTTATTGGGGGCGTGGGGGGCATGATCATACTCGGATGCATTTTGTATCAAGGCTTGTCTCTCTAAGGGAGGCTTCGAGGTGCCCTTGTTCACACCCGAGTGTCTAATATTATGTTGGGGTGTGCTTTCCTTTCCAAGGGGCATTTCTGACTCACGTTGCTGCGTTGTTTGTATTGAGGGTCGGGTCTTGTATCGGGGCTGGTTGGGTTGGGGAGACCTGAGATCACGGAGCCACGTTAATTTTGGTCCATGTGTCACGCTGTGGGGCTGTGCTAGTACCTCAGGGTATATCTCCTCTCCGGGGGCTACCCTCATATTTGAGTTTGTCTTGTAGGAAAAAGATTCACAGACTCCAAGGCCAGAAAGGACCATTGTGACCATTTAGTCCGACCTCCTGCATAACACAGGCCAGAGAACTTCTCCCACATAATTCCCACAGCGGATCTTTTAAAATAACTTTGAAGCTTGATTTAAAAATTGGTCAGCGATGGAAATGCCCCAAAACGAACCCTGGTAAATGTGATGGGGGACACATCTCCGACGGGCGTTCTTGTTTCAGGCTGGGATCTACGCTCAGGTCAAAGAGTGTGTTGAGTTAGGGGTGCGTCTCGACTGGGGCAGCACACTCAGTTTGGGGTACACCCTGCGCAGGGGAGGCACTCATGTTGGTATCTTGAAGCCACCCCATCCCCGAATGCACCTTGTATTGAGGTTAGGGTTGCCAGGTGTCCGGTTTTCCACCGGAACGCCCAGTCAAAAAGGGACCCTGGTGGTTCTGGTCAGCACCGCCGACCGGGCCGTTAAAAGTCCAGTTGGTGGCACTGCAGGGCTAAGGCAGGCTAGTTCCTACCTGTCCTGGCACCGCGCTGTGCCCTGGAAGCAGCCAGCAGGTTCGGCTCCTAGGCGGGGAGGCCATGTGGCTCAGTGTGCTGCCCCTGCCCCGAGTACCAGCTCTGCAGTCCTATTGGCTGGGAACTGCAGCCAATGGGAGATGGGGGGGCCGTGGCTGTGGGCAAGAGAGGCACATGGAGCCCCCTGCCCTCCCCCCCCCCAACATAAGAGCCGGACCTGCTGGCTGTTTCCAGGGCTCAGCGCGGTGCCAGGACAGGTAGGGAGCCTGTCTTAGCCCCCGCTGCGCTGCTGACCGGGAGCTGCCCAAGGTAAGCCTGTGCCCCCAACCTGGAGCCCCCTCCTGCATCTTAAACCCCTCATCCACGGCCCCAGCCCAGAGCCCGCACCCCCAGCCCAGAGCCCGTACCCCCTCCTGAACCCCAACCACTTGCCTCAACCCGCAGCCCCTTCTTGCACGCCGAATCCCTCAGCCCCAGCCTGGAGCCCCCTCCTGCATCCAAACCCTTCATCCCCTCCTCCAGAGCCCGAACCCCCAGCCCAGAGCCCGTACCCCATCTTGAACCCCAACTCTGTGCCTCAACCCGCAGCCCCCTCCCACACTGCAAATTCCTCAGCTCCATCCCCCAGTTTGGAGCCCTTTTCTGTACCCCAACCCTCTCATCCCTGGCCCCACCCCAGAGCCCTCACCCGCTCCCACACCGCAACCCCCTGCCTCAACCTGCAGCCTCCTCCCACACTCTAAATCCCTCGACCCCACCCCCTAGCCTGGAGCCTCCTCCTGCACCCCAATCCCCTGCCCCAGCCCAGTGAAAGTGAGTGAGGATGGGGAGAGCAAGCCACTGAGGGAGGAGGAATGTAGTGAGTGGGGGGCGGGGCCTTGTGGAAGGGGCGGGGCTAGGGTGTTCAGTTTTGTGCAATTAGAAAGTTGGTAACCCTAACTGAGGCGGGGACATGGTCTTCTTGAGATGCTGACGCTGGGGGGAGGGGCGTTCAGAGGTAACACTTGTGACAGAGCGTGTCTATGAGGAGATTGCCATTATCCGTAATACCCAATGGACAGAGCTCCTTCGTAAACTCCCTCAGTTGGTCCTGAGAGGAGGCAGGGAGGTTGCTGGGGAAGGGGATATGTCTAAGAAATTGAAGGAGAGAAGATGTTTGTGCAAAACGGGGGCCGGCTTTGTGTTAAAGCCAAGAACTATTGGCTTGTCATCAAGACATTAATCAGAAGTGAAATGTTTAGGCCGGGCTGGGTAGGAGGAGAAGGAGCGGGAGAGTGGAGTGGAACAGCAGTTCTTGCTCTTGGAGGCTGGGTGGGAGGGGGCCATCATTGGGTTGAAGCCATCGGGGGATTTGGCCTGGGCTTTGCACTTAGATGAAGTTTTGGAGAACACATTCCAGAGCAGAATGGGGGCTGTGTTTTGCCGGTGGACTGGCCCAGGAGGGGAGCGGAGAGGTGGATGGAATTACCGAGGGCATGGTTTGTATTTAGGAGAACAGTGCACGCACGCTCCTTAGTACGGTTGTTTGCTTTCAGGCCTCTCTTAAATGTCGTTGCTTGGACAAAGCCATCGTCGTTCAGTTTACCTGGGTGCTGCCTTCCCCCTCCGGCTCTGGTGACTGAGGGGGAGACAGGCATCCTTTGCCGAGGCTGTGATCGAGCTGCTAATGTGCAGGAAGTCCCCACCATCCTCCCTGGAACAGACTCCAGCTATAACCACGTCCAGTGCTGTAGTGGGCCCCAGAAGTTGGCCTGGTGTTGATTCAGGCCCAGGTATACTCCATCCCTGCCCTCACCCCCACCAAGCCAGAGAGAACTTGGGGTGAATTGTTATGCCTGGGGCTTCCAGTTAGCACAGGCCTGCCAGTGTGACTGAATATTAATAACAGCAGTTACCAGGCCTGACACGAGGTGTAGAGATCAGGTAGATAAATGGTACTTGGCCTGAGCCACTGAGCTGGAATCAGGGAAGGGGGAGGATGAGTGAGACCTCCCCATCGCCACAAGTATCTTGCCACTGAGCGGAGCTAGGAGGATCAGATGAGTTGCAGAAGGAGGGTGAGGGCTTAGTGGGCTTTGTTCCCACCAATAGGGGGATGGTTATTAATGCCATTGAAGGGTCTTGTGAACTGATGGAGAAGGTGGGTTAAATAAGTGAGAGACAGTAACCCATTGTGGAGCCCTCTGTGCTTCATGGCTTGTCCCCTGAGAACTCATGTCTTCTTCCCACACCATCGAGTTTCAGCGCCGTGCAGGGAAGCTGCTGGGCCTGCTGGATCACTCTCTGGGGCACCTGGCATTGGCCACTGTCGGAAGACAGGATACTGGGCTACATGAACCTTTGGTCTGGCCCAGTATGGCCATTCTTATGGTCTTATCATCTTGGCACATGGCTAAGTGGGCAGCTCCCACCATGATCCCTGCTGTCTTTGGGCAGAGGAAGCCATGAGAATGGACAGAGTGAAACCCACTGGGGGGCAGAGAAGTGGGGAGCCCTGGAACAGACCCACCTTGGGAAGAGCCCCGGATGGAAGGGGGAGAAGATGGAACTGAGGGTGGGACATGAAAGAGACAAGCAAGGAGCAGCACTTTTCGGGGTACATGGCTGATTGGCACACCTGAGCTGATCTCTGATCAGGCTAACTCAGAGGACTGATTGAGACTAGCAGTTAATTCCAGCAGTAGAGGTAAAGCTGGCTATAGTTTTATAGCCCCCAGGAAGGGAGAGATTTGTGAAGGGGATGGAGGTGGAGTTCTTAAAGCAACAGAACAAGGATCACTTCGCCAGTGTTCAGTTCAAGTCTTCAGACACGGTGCAGATGCTTTCTGGGTGTATGCGGCTGGGGTACTAGAAGGATAACTTATTGGAACTGGAGTGACGCCTCCTTCTCTTCCTCCCTACCCCCCCGGAAACACCAGCTCAGTGCATAGAACAGATGGTAATGACCTTGATCACTACCAGCCTAAGCTGCATTGGAATAGGACATCTAGAGAGGCTCCATATCCGATTCCCAGTCCCTTGGGCTGTTCCAGGTCCTAGCCCTTATGTTGAGAGTGATTGGAATCCAGGGCATTCTAAAAGGGGCGGTGCATGGCCACAGGGGCTGAAGGATGGAATGAGACTCTGTAAAGGCTGCCTGACTTTAAAATATATAGCACAGCGCTGGGTGTAGGAATATAGTCTGTTTCTTCTCTTTGCCATCACACCCAGCCCCCCTTCCAAGCCCCTTTTTCTTGTAGTCTCCTAAGAATGAAGTGCACTCTGCACTAAGTGGGTGTGACTCCCATGGAATGCTTTGGGAGGGACGACAACAGTGGTAAAAGTTACATGTTGCTGAAGATTAGTCATCAACAGAAGACTTTAAGCACATGTTGAACTTTAAGCATGCAAGTAGCCCTGTGGAAGCCAATGGGATTGCTTGCACGCTTGAACTGAAACGTGCTTTGCTGGATGAGAGTGAGTGGATGGAAATGGCAAAGCAATGGACCGTGCACTATTCAGCAGGCACACAAAATGAGCGTAACTTACACAAAAAGACTGATGAGCGGGATGTAGCAGGAAAAGCCACTAACACAAAGGTCAAAGACAGTACTGGTGTAAGCTGGAGCAGCTCGTGGGGACTTCAACTGGAGTTGCACCTATTCATGCCAGGGCTGAATTTGATCCTACTGAATACCAAATGGAGGCAAGTGGCAATTACATGCCTGTTGAATGCCCAATCAGTGCATGCTGAGCTACTTTGCTACTTACATCCCTTTTCTTATCATCTTAGGAACTCTTGCCCCCCCTCCCCGCCCTCTTCAGATAAGCACTTGTGGGAGGCGAGGAATATACTAAACTGGGTTTTCTCTTTGTCAAATCACCTGGTTGCAATGGAAGAGGAGACAGAGGAGTGCTTTTTTTGGGGCAGGGAGGCGGCTGGACATACATATTGGAAACATTCTAGGACCAGAGAGGGTCATTCCTTCATGCCCTTTCAGCTTCTAGAAACGAAAGTAGCAGAGCAGCCCTCAGCGTTGGCTAAGCACATGGGAGCAAGCCTGGTGTTGTTGCAAAGTGCCAGTGGGCTGTGACCCCTGTTCTGGGGCATGTTTGGAGTCCCTTAGGAATTTGCAGCTGTCTTCTAAAGAAAAACCAATACATTTTCCTTCTGGCTGGACCTCTCAGCTGATGACTCCCCTGACGCAATGGAGGGGGAACTTCATCTCCATCTTGAAAAAGCATTTGCTCACTTGCCTTGCCTCTGGCTACAAGGCCTGGGGTGGCGTGAGGGGGGGGGGAATGAAAACACAGGTGGCGCTTCCTGAGTCAGTCACCAGCAGGGAGGGGCGTCTGCCACGGAGACATGGCACGTTGGTTGTGATGTAGCACGGAACCAAGCTTGGAATGTGGTCTGGGGGTTTGGGGGGGTGGGGGGGACGTGATGGGATGCTAGCATACAATGAGGGGTGTGCACGTGAGGAGCTGTTTGAAGGGGATCTGACCACTGCTGCTGGGGGCAGGGGGTGACTCTGAGAGGACAGGAATGCATGAAGGAGGTGGGGAGAATGGGATTGTGCACGTCTCGCCGTGGCACTCGGAGAGGGCTGCGTCCGTTACTCCTCACAGGGAGGAGGCCGACAACTGGAACATGGCTTAGTGCAGGAGGAGAGCTCTAACCCCATGGGGCTCTGGCAGCCAAAATGGGGATTAGTGAGGAATAACTAACCCCCCTCCCCACTTTGTACTGGAGGAGCCTCAGTCCTTGCCATTTCCTGTTCTCAGAGGCCCTACTTCCCTCAGTGACCCTTCTCCACTTCTGGCGTGAAGGCAGTAGGGAAGGCTCAAGCCCTTGGGGCCTGTACTTTTTAGTTCCACATGGATCTCCCACTTGTGTCTGATCCGATTTGATCTGTCTAGTCCATGTACTTACCTGCCCCCCTTGCTGTAGTACCCAAGGGCCTTAGTTCCTCCAAACGAGGGCTCTCCTACTAGTCCTAGGATGATTCTTCGCCCTGCCCATTGCCGTGCTGGCAGGGGCATGAGCGCACACGCACAGACAGAGGCTGGCTTTCTCTCTCTGTCCACAGCCCATCCTAAAGAGAACAAGAGCTGCCCCCATTTTTCTTAAAACAGTGGCTTCAGCACAGTTGGAGCTCAGCCATCCCCAGTGCCCTCCATCTGATGGTCTCAAAGCACTTCATGGACAGTGATGAATTGGGCTATCGCAGCTCCCCAGTGAATTTTAATGGGCAACGACAGTGAGTAGGGGAATAGAGCAGTGGTAGGGTCTAGCATGGGATTTGGGGATAGGAAAGCTGGTGAGGCAGGTAGGAGCTGGCTGGATGTGGGGAGCAGAGCCAAATACAGACGGTCAGTGAGTGTTGGGGAGAAGCTGTCACCCGCAGCTTCTGCTGGTCTCAAAATTCCCCATCTCACCTGCCTGCAGAAAGGAGTCCTTGGGGTCCCTCCGGCTCATGTGACACCCGGCCAGGCTGGGTAGGTGCGGTAGTACTGGCACTATCTTTGCAGCAGCACCTCAGCCCAGATACGACCACACTGCCCCTCTGTTTGCCAGACCTGTTTGTATGTAGGTTGTGAGTGCGCACGGGCAAACGTACCCCAGGGGAGGCAGGTTTGAACTCCAGAGGCCTGGGTAGAAGCCATTTACAAATACAACTAAACATTATTTGTGGGGGGTGGACATTTACGGGAACAATCTGGCATTAAACTTTTGAATAACCAATTAGTCAAAATAATATATTCTGTGTCCTGTGCTTTAAGTTCCTTATCGTTCCCTTCTCTTCCTCTCTTGGTGCCTCTCTCCTTTCTCTGCTTGCCATGGCTCCCCACTGCCTCCCCATCACTGCTCTTGGCTCTCTCCACTCTCACCCACTTCCTCACCCTCAGCTCCCCCGGAGACCAGGCTGTTGGGCTGAGAGATGAAGGGAGGAAGGGGCGGTGGTCCCCCTCTTCCCTGGACTGGCAGAGTAGCTGTTGTGATATCAAAGGGTGGTACTCCTGGAGGTCTGGGGGTGGAAGGCCCCACTGACACTTGCCCGTCTCACCGGCCTTTGGCTCTGCACTCTCCCGTGCGGCAGGGAGATATTATCCCCGCTTTACAGATGAGGGCAAATGAAGCACAGAAAAGCAAAGCGACTCATTGAAGGCTGCACACCAAGTGGGTGGCACAAGAAACCATAAACCCCAGGAATACCCGACTCTGAGACCTGTGTGTTAACCTCAAGACCATCCTGTGACAGGTTCCCCCCTGGGGTGCCACCTGGAACTGGGGTACCACTGAGCCCTCTGACCCACCAGCCTGGGCCCCCTCTCTCACTGTGCTGCTGTGACAAGCTGCAGACTCGCTCCCGGTCCTACGCTTCCTCCAGCATTCACCCAGGTAGGGACACACCCAGCTGCAGTTACATACAGGCTTTCTGACCAGCTACAGCATGAATCAATAATAGAAGGGCTACAGCCAAGGTAACTCTCAGCTCCCCAGGCATGCACCTCCCCTGGAGTATAAACCCAGAATTATACTGTCTGGCACTGCACAGGGATTTGTACAGTGTAAACTCATAGAGTTTGCGCCACCCTCTCCCCCCACCCCCCAATGTGGAGAGGAAAAGGCAACAGCCTTTGCCCCTTGAGCTACGATTTCCCATGCATTTCACTCACTGGTTTAGATAAAGCAAAAGCAAGTTTATTAACTACAAAAGATAGATTTTAAGTGATAGCAAACAGATCAAAGCAAATAAACAAAAATGCACACTAAGCTTAACATACTAGGTAGACTGCATATGAATTAGTAGTTTCTCACTATGAGAGATGTTACCAGCAGGCTTCCAGATTCTTAAGGGATAGGCTGTACTTGGTTTATAGCTTGGAACCCCAGGTCTTTCATACACAGGCTAGAAAATCCCTTTCGCCTGGATCCAGCACTTCCACCAGTCCAGTCTTTGTTTCTCAGGTGTTTTCAGGAGTCCTCTTTTGTGGGGAGTGCAGAACCACAGATGATGTCATTCCCTGTCTTATATAGCTTTAGCATAAGGCGGGAACCTTTTTGTCCCAAATCAGTTTGTGGAAAAACACTGACATCCCAAGATGGAGTCCAGAGACAAGTGGCCTGGTCACATGCCCTTGCATACCTTGCTGAGTCATAGCAGCTGTTACTTACAGGCTGTGTGGAGTGTTCTCAGGACGGTTAAGTTCTTCCAGGGTCCATTGTCTTTGCTGATGGGCCATCAGCACTGTTTGGCTTCTTCATTGTTGCACTAGAAAGGCTAGTTGTGGGTGTCACCCAGAGTAAGCACGATTGAAATACAGATACATAGTCAATATTCCTAACTTTAGATACAAAAAATGATACATGCATACAAACAGGATAATCATATTCAGCAACTCCTAACTTTTCCAATGATACCTCACATGACCTGTCTTGTACAAAATGCATCATCATTATGCCATAATCATATCCTAATAATATCACTGCAGAATATGGGGTGCAGTGTCCTACTTGCCAGTCTCACCGGCCTTTAGCTCTGCACCCTCCCGTGTGGAAGGGAGATGATATCCCTGCTTTAAAGATGAGGGCAAATGAAGCACAGAAAAGCAAAGCGACTCATTGAAGGCCACACACCGAGTGGGTGGCACAAGCAACCATAAACCCCAGGAGCCCCGACTCTGAGATCTGTGTGTTAACCTCAGGACGATCCTTCCCCTCTATACTAGTGGCGTACTCAGGTGGAAGGAACATTGGAAACGATCACAAAAAAAGGCACCACCCGCTGCGGCACTTTTACTCACTCAGCAGCGCTTTTACTGACGGGGCGGCACTCCGGGTCTTTGGCGGCACTTCGGCGGTGGGTCCTTCAGTGCCGCCGAACACACCCGGAGAGAGCGAAGGACCCGCCGTAGAAGTGCTGGAGCGCCGTCCCATCAGTAAAAGCGCCGCCGGGTGAGTAAAAATTAAAAAGGCACCAAGAAATTGAAAAGGTGCCACTTGTGCTCAGTGGGAGAGCAATCGAGGCCCCGCTCCCCCCTAGCTACGCTACTGCTCTACACACCCAGCTCAGTATCTGAAACACTGTCTCAAATTGCAGAAATCTCGTCGTTATTTTCCATGTCCTAAAGAACTATGTTCACTGGTGAGGTGCTCTCATCTGAGGTGTTGGTCTGTTCTTTCTCCAAGCTCACTGGCTCCTAGGCCTCTCTCCTCTTCTGGGTCTATAAACCCCTGCCAGCACTGCTGGAGCCTGGGCCTTGGCTCTGAGATTGTAATTTGGCCGTGATTAATTCAGACCACCAGGGTGCACATTAATTTTCCTGATGCTCGTTTATATTTTGATGATCAGAGAAGTATGTGTGATATGGGCAGGCAGACTTCTGCTTCTCTCCTTTTCTCCACCCCCTTCTGTTTGTGTCTCTTCCTGTTTAATCCCTGGATCAAATGTCAGAGGAGAAAACACCCAGCACCCTTCCCCTCCCCAAGGGTAACATTTATTATCAGAGGAACAGAATGTGCTGCATGTTAAGAGTTAACCTTCATCTGGCTTTAATACTCAGTGGAAACATGGCTCCCCTTCTCTGCTTGTCTTAAAGGATTAATCACATTTCTGAAGTTCACTCTTATTCCTGCTTTTTATTGTTATTATTTTTAATTGAATGATGCCAGGAAATTCTTGAAGTCTTGAGCATGTTCGCTGCAAATCATTTTTATGACATTGCTAAACCTCTCCTTCTCTTTTCAACCTTCTCCCTCCTTTCTCCCTCCTCACCCCCCCGCTTCTCGAATCTGGGCACTAGAACCGTCTCCAAACAACGTGCCTGACAACTAATACGTTTTACATTTGGGAAGGTTTTTCAGCACATTGCCAAGGGAGCTGGTTTTTATTTAAAATTAAAAAGAATCTTGCTTTAATCAGAAAGTCTGTTTTGAGACATTTCATGTCACTTTTCCAGGACTGTGGGTGGGAGAACCTTGGAGCCAGAGTTGTCTTTGCTGTTGGAGAGCTGGTATAAATCCCAGAGAATGAAAACACATTTTTCCACTCTCCCGGTCTGCCAAGGGAAGGTCATGTGTAGTCTGCGATCCACGAGCTCTTCTGATCCCTGCTCTCTGAGCTGCCTGAGGCTGTGCGGGCCTTGCTTTGTATTGGTTCCAAGGAACAAAATAGTTGTGTTTGTGATAGTGGCACGCTTCTGCGCAAAGTTGTGGTGGTGTAGGTCATACTGTGTTGCTGTTACATTATGCTTTGAAGAGGCAATGTGGTCTCATTTCAATGCAGGGTCATGCCACTCTGAAGAAGTGTATCAATGCTAGGTCATGCTAAGGAAGATGCAACTTTGAGTATTGTTGCAATGTCACAGCATATTGCAGCAAGGTGCTGAAGATGCAGGATCCTCAAAACACAATGCCATTACCTGCTTGACCTAGTGTGCCAATGCAAAGACATAGCATCACCCCAAAGCAGCTGCTGAGACCAAATTCCTGAAATAAATGTTCATCTCTTTAACATTCCTGTGAGCTGGGTTTGCAGGACTCAGGAAACACTTGCAAACATTTGCTAGAAGAGCCATGTTCTAGTTTACTTGCGGTTGGTCGGAGCATGCTTTCTAAACATGGGTTGATTTCATCCACACTGGCTAGTCAAACTGTTACCAGGAACCAGGTTAGCTAGAACTTTGTTTAAAGCACTTTCAAACAGGTTGGTTCCCGAACTTGGTGTAAGGGCTATAGTAGATGCATTTCCCTGCCCTATAAGTGAGTTGAGATGCACTGGCTCCCAATGCTACTATGTTATAATGCACATATAGGCTACAGGAGCATCTGCACCAGGAATGGGTTTGGAAATAGGTCTCCTGGGTTTATTTTGGTTTATCTTCTGGTCTTTGATATTGTGGGTCTGGCAATTCTGCCACTACCAGTCTGGGATTGGAATTGTCTTAAACCCAGCTTCATTGCTGCTCTCAGCTTCTGAGTGGCTAGCGGAGACTTGAAGAGCTACCTGACTCAGGCCATTTCACCTTGGTATCTGCTCCGACTCTTCTGAGTAGTATTAAAAAATAGAGAGAGACTTTCCTGTTCTCCATCCCCACCCCTAATGGGAGCAAAGTGTAGAGGGTTCATACTGAGTTCATCTGAGTCCTCAAGTCTCCTTACAGAGACATGTCCATGGCGAGGCAATGGTCCAGCTGGTGTGTCTCTGAGGTCACTGAACTTTTGCAGGAAGGGTCAGCTGTGCAGGGTGGTGGAGGAGCAGGTTCTGATGAGAAGGGGTCAGTCAGCTCATAAAGACTAGCAGAGAGTCCTTGCAGTGTTTCCATTATGGCCTCTAACTCTTTGCCTCATGTGGAGTTGGTTGAGAAGTGCAGCTGGAAGAATGTAGACAGCAGGGGAGAAGGAAGGTGGAGGACTGGGCTGGCGGGTGGGGGTGGGGGCGGTGAACAGCTCTGTCAAAACATTCTCTCCTAATGGATTTCTCAAATGTACCAGCAGGCAGGTGTCACGTCAAATGCCTTCCCTTCTGAAACCTGATCTGTTCCTCTTTGTCTGGTACTCTCATTCTCTCTCTGTTGGGTTTTTTTTAGCCCCCCAGGAACGTGGTGTGTGTTCAGGGCATGGTGTAGGTAACTGGGTCAGCAGACAAAGGAACTTGGCCAAAGTTCGGTTCGTAGCCAGTCGTTAGAGCCTTTCTCCTTCTCCGGTATCTTTTAAACTCATTTTAATTTTTATAGAGACCAATAATTCCCTTCTATTTTTTTCTGTGACCTCCCTCCCACCATCCCCTCCAACAGCTCCCCAAACAAACTGGGGGTGGGGGAACCTTAGGACACAATAATAATCTAGTGGTAAACCAGCTTGTGACTGTCGAGTGTTTGACTCGAGCAAGAATTCCCTATGTGGAGATGCTTAGTATTCAGGCAGTGGAAGAGTTTGAAGTGGTGGCTGTGGTCACAAAAGTGGACTCTGAAAATGACTTTTTACTTCCTGTTCCATATTAATTCTTCTCCATTTGCTTCCAGAGCAAATCTTTCAAGTCTGTGAGTTGAAATACTATGATCTTTTTTTCCCCCCTCTACTCCCAAAGTTTGCCTTCTAAATCTCTTGAATCTATCTATCTATTCCTATACTCTCATCTGTCTAAACCAGTGGTTCTCAATCAGGTCGTCCAGTGGGTACTCATCCAGATATTTGCCTAGTTTTATGATAAGCTACATAAAAAGCACTAGCAAAGTCAGTATAAACTCAAATTTCATACAGACAATGACTTGTTTATACTGTTCTATATACTAGACACTGAAATGTGAGAACAGTATTTATATTCCAATTGATTTATAACTATATGGTAAAAGTGAGAACATAAGCAATTTCTCAGTAACAGTGTGCTGTGACGCTTTTGTATTTTTATGTCTCATTTTCTAAGCAAGTAGTTTTTAAGTGAGGTGAAACTTGGGGGTACGCAAGCCAAATCAGACTCCTGAAAGGGGCACAGTAGTCTGGAAAAGTTGAGAGCCACTGGTCTAATACATCTGTTTGGGATGTATAGCATGGGAGGATGCATAGCATTCATCACCATATTATCCAGGGGCTGAACAGTTAGTTTAGATCCAGAAAGCATTGTCCATAGTAACCGTCACACTTGATCCTGCTCTTTGTCTTTCCCTGGTATCAGCTAAGCAAGCTTTGCCCCACTCCCACCCCCGATTTGGTGTACACCAGCTGTCCGGAGATGGAAATGGCACTGAGGACATGTGAGGTGAGAGAGAACCCAGAACCCAGTTTGAGTTTTTCACAGTTGTACAATTCTTCCCCCAGATGCACCCCAGCAAGTTCCTAGTGAAGTCAGTAGGAGCAGTGAATGCATAATTAGGGGTAGAACTGAATCCAGAGGAGGAAGATCTGGGCAGCAAATATTTTTACCCATTTCCAGCACCTTCCATCCGAGGATCTGAGAACACCTCACAGACATTAATGAATTAATACTCACAGCCCCCACATTTTCTAGTTCAAGACCGTCCTCCCCACTTATCAGAAGGGGATATCATTTTCTAACCATATTTCAGGTGTTCAGGCGAAGTCAAAGGGTCATGATGTAATCCTCTCTTCTGTATTACCCAGCCTTTGAACCCTGTCTGCACGGACTCAGCTCACAATGTTTGTGGTAGCTTCTGGGTAGCATGGCTACAGTTATGTTTGAAATGGCACTTACCTTTTGAATCTCAATTTTCAGTTGCTCAGTAAGTTACCTTTTAGGGCTGGGATTTCTCATGTTCATACACATCCCAGGAGCAGTTTATTCACAAAGTTTCTTGATGAGCCCTTTTTGGAGCTATTAGGTGATAGAAAGGAGCAGCGTTCTGACACCAGCCCAGTCCCACTCATCGCCGAGGGCACCCCTTCAGTACCATCCATTGCCAAGATGCACTAAACTGGGTCCTGACTCCAAACCTGAGGTGGTAAAGGTCAGACATCAGGAAGAGGATACTCTTCGCGCCAAACCCAAGATCCAGAGCGTGACTAGCTTTGTGCACTAAGCCAGCCTAATCTGTATGGACATGGAAGACCTGCTCCATGGGGGTGTCAGGAAGCCAAATCCAATATTTGTAAAGCTCTTTGAAGTCCTAGGACAGAAGGGCCTAGTGTTAGCTATATGCATTGTCTTGTTCCCCATTGTGTGCTTTAGTCCAGCTTTGGAATCTAGCTGAATTACAAGTTTATGTACTGAATGTACCTCAGGTTGTTAGGGTGTTTTTTTTTTTTTACTCCTTTCCATTAACTCCTGAATTTCCCACCCCAGTGCTAAGACTTACTGTTACTGTCCTCTTAACAGAGATCAAAGACTTCAAATTTGATGGCCAGCATGTGATTGAAGTGGATGAAGGGAACACAGCTGTGATTGCATGTGACCTGCCTGAAAGCCACCCCAAAGCCCAAGTGCGCTATAGTGTGAAACAGGAGTGGCTGGAGGCCTCCAGAGGTGAGCTGCATTCAGGGACAGGAGGGTCCCTCTACTCTCTTTGCTACCCCATGCTTCTGTCCCAGTGAGCTCTGTCACGTCTCCATATCCGCTGGCTCTGCCTTTACCCTTCCCTCTAGCTCTCCAGTCTTGCAGAGAATAAGCCCTCTCTGCCCACTGCCTAATGTATGTCTCCCCCACAGCTGCTCCTTTCTGAGCCACTGCCTGGCCTCTGTGATGTCCCCAGGCAGCCGTGCCTGAGGGAGCCAGGCTCAACAACAATTTGCAAACAGAAAAAGGAGAGGGCCTGAGTTGAATAAATCCTAAGTTTAATTTTGTTAAAATGAATTATTCGCCCCCGTGAGATGGGTCAGAACCAAAGCCCCATCTCTGAACCCCTAAAAACTTCCCAAGGGTTCAGAAATCTAGGTCTGAACGTTACCACTTGAGCCCATCTGTACTTGTGACACTTCAGCTTCACCAGAAGGTCTGTTCATTTCCCTTCTCCCCAAATAAGTTCTCTCCTTATCCCGATTCTGAGACTGAATCAGTTTATTTCCAGGAGAACCATGCTTGTGATGTTGATTATCCAGCTCTCTTTCCCTCCTCTTTGCCCACCGTCTCCCTTCCCTTTGCCCAGGCATGTTTGAAACCTACTGCTGAGATGTTATCTGGCTAATAGAATAGCTCCTCACAGAGAAAGGTCCTCTCTTCTTTTCCCTTACAGACAACTACCTGATCATGCCGTCTGGGAACCTTCAGATAGTCAATGCCAGCCAGGAGGATGAAGGAACGTACAAATGTGCTGCCTACAACCCCGTGACCCAGGAAGTGAAAACCTCCGTCTCCAGTGACAGACTCCGCGTGCGACGTAAGATGCCTCCCTATAAACATTTTGGGTTCCTGGCCTCCAACCCATCCCTCTTTGTGTGTGCGATGTTATCTTTGGCACCTCTTGACTGTTGAGTGTTTACTTTTGCAGCCTCTGTGTTCTATTATTGTAGCTTTATGTATGGACTGCCAGGATTCGCTCCTGGAAAACTTCCTTTGCAGCAGATGGTGGAGGGCTGTAGTTTTCACAGTAGAAGGTCGAGAGGTCTGTTCTCTGTGCTGCATGTGCATGCGTCTACCCCGTGGAATTGTTATACCCTCTGAGGAGCATTTAGACTTGGGAGCAAGGGTTTGAACGCCACTGCTTGACTGGGTCCTCTGCACATTGGTCACATAAGAACTACCAAGTTTCTCAGCCTGCCTGGTGCGTCCGTCTGTCCTATTGTCCGGAGGAAACGAGTCTTCTTGGGGTGCCGCTGCCCCAGGTCAGTGCTCTGTACAAGGCACTGTTCCCATTCGTAGGAGCTGTGGTGTCTTATTCTTTTTCTTCTCCCACCTCACCAGGCTCCACAGCAGAGGCGGCACGGATAATCTATCCCCCGGAGGCTCAGACCATCATCGTCATCAAAGGTCAAAGCCTCATCCTGGAATGTGTGGCTAGCGGGATCCCGCCTCCCCGGGTCACCTGGGCCAAGAACGGCTCCAGTATTTCTGGCTACAACAAGACCCGCTTCCTGCTCAGCAACCTGCTGATCGACGCCACCAGCGAGGAAGACTCCGGCACCTACAGCTGCATGGCTGACAATGGGGTGGGCGAGGCTGGAGCCGTGTTCATATTCTATAACGTTCAGGTGTTTGGTGAGTAGTACTGCAGCTTTCCTCCCGTCTCCCCAGATAAAGCCCGGGCTTTCTCCTAGCGCCTGTTTCAGGGAGAAATATCCACCCCACCTCCATTATAATGTGAAGTGAACCCACCCTCCTTGCTGGCATCTTTAGCGTCCGTTTTAGTGTGAGGTGATGGATTTGCCCCTGAGGACCCCATCACCTGCCCCTTTCACCCACAGGTTCCACTGTGAGTCTAAGGTGGGGAATCCCATCTCCCATTATTTATATTTCTGCTTTTGGGTACTCTATAGCACCCATTAGTGTAGTATCTAGCGCTTTCCAGGTACATTGAAATCTGCATGCGAAGGAACCCTAGCGGACTTCAGAGTCTCTGGATAAGGAGGCTCCATTTGAGGGAAGAACGTTTAGGAAGATAAGTCCCAGATAATTCCGCAAAGCATTTCCCCCTTCCGACAGGCATTAGCTGGGACTTGAATGGATTTGGTTTGAGCCAGCTGTATTTCATCCAGGCGCTGGTCTCCTGTAGGCATCAGGACACCCTTGTAGTGGCACTGGGGGAAAATGGGATACACAGCTGTGTATCATTGACACACTGTTGACACTGGACGTGTGGCATCTCACCACCTCGCTGAGCGATCTCCTGTGGAGACTGGAGAGGAGCGGCGACAGGGTGGATCCCTGGGGGACCCCATCAAGGAGGAGGACTTTTCTTGGTTGAGGCTCGGTTTTCCAACCCCTCTCTCCGCTAGAAGCGAATGACCAATCATGGTAGTGCTGTGCTCTCTGCTAGAGCTAAAGCAAGTTGTTGTTTCATGGTTTTTACCCTACAGAACCTCCTGAGGTCACCATGGAGCTGTCCCAGCAGATCATCCCCTGGGGTCAGAGTGCAAAGTTCACCTGCGAGGTGCGAGGGAACCCCCTGCCCTCGGTCATGTGGCTGCGCAATGCCGTGCCTCTCTCCTCCAACCACCGGTTCCGGCTGTCCCGTAAGGCCCTGCGGGTGATGAGTGTGGGGCCTGAGGATGACGGGATATATCAGTGCGTGGCAGAGAATGAAGTTGGCAGTGCACAAGCCATGGTGCACCTTAGGACCGCCCAGCCTGGTGAGTCTTCAGTAGAGTTCACAAGTTACCTTTCCGCAGACATCGGTGCTTTAATTCAAGGGGCTAATGTACAAATAAATGACTGGAGTATGAAAGGGCTGATACCTCCTTTCTGTCCTGCTTGCGTTTCAGCTGTCCTGCTCGTCTAGCAGCTTACCTCCAAATTGCTAGGACACCCCCAGCTGGCTTCTCACTAGAAGACATGGAGATCCTAGTGTAGGAGCTGGCTATGTTACAAGTGCCCCTTGTCTCCTTTGAGTTTTATCATGACAGGAAGGGGTGGGCCCCATTGGGCCTGTCTGTGGTAAGAGGTGCTACAAAGTGCTAGGAAGCTGCCCTCTCTGCAATCAGCCCCCAGTGTCCATGTGCCCCATTGTTATTGCGGGAGAGATGGAGGGGTGTGTTATAGTTATATGTCGTTCAGACAAAGTGAAATGGATGCAGCAGCCTAACACCTCGTGAGAAGCTTGGATATGGTTCCTCTAAGGTTCATGGCACCAGGGCTAGCAGGAGAATTTAGGTAGCTTCCTACTATCTCTGCATTTACTGGTGATTTAAAATGGCATTTGTTCTGTCTGCCCCCTCTCCCTCCACCCCCAACTCGTATTTCAGGATCAACTATGAAGCCATGGCAAGACTCCAGGTTGGGCTCAGCTCAGTCCCCCACGCCACCGTCCAGCGACAAGGCTCTGAAGGAGAAAGCCATGCTGCAAAGGCCTAAGCCTACTGCGCTGGAAGCATCTCTCCAGTGCATGACTAACAGAGTGCATGTGTCTCCGGCCGAGGCGCCCATCATCCTCAGTTCTCCCAGGACGTCCAAGACGGACTGCTACGAGCTGGTGTGGAGACCACGACATGATGGCAGGGCCCCCATCCTTTACTACACTGTGAAGCATCGCAAGGTACCACCATGCTGCTTCCATGTTTCCATCACTGATGTTCTGTAGGTGAATTTGTGACTGGGCTGTGCAGTTAAATAACAGTGCATTCCAAGTGCAGCCACTCACCTCATGGGGGCAGTCACTCACCCTTGCAATCAGATGCGCCTTACCTGTGACATTTGGTTTCTTTCTGCTTTTGTTGCTGGGATGTCCTAAGTTTCTGAAACTAAGTCTCTAGGGAAGAGTGCACATTGACTTGCTCTGTAACGTCCTGTGCCTGAGCCAAATCACCCAGTGACAACTGACTGCAAAGCCAGAGAGCACTCATCTGCAGCTCCTGGGTGCTATGGTAATATAAAACATTAAATAATAATTTAAAGGTACAGAATGCAGGCAACAAAATTACAGTTCCTTTTCATTTGCAAAACCCAACAACGTTAAATGCATCCACCCCAATCCCCCACTAACTAAATGGTGCTGTCTAACAAATAGCAAGGCTGGGATATGATGTGCAGGATTGCTATGCTGACAGGTATGGTAGCTGTCCTAATAATCCTAAATCTTCAGGGAATGTCCCAAACTACCTGTTTTTCTAGGATTTCTCCTGGAAGCCAATACGTGACAAGGTGGTGAGCACACAAACTACCTGGTGGTGTGGGGTGAAGTGTTATTGCTCTGGTAACTATCCTTGCCTTGTTTCAGGGATTAACCCCTTGTAACATCACAAAATGTCTTTGACCAACCTAATCACTCATGATGCTGCTCCTCCTGGTGTGAATCATTGCTGGGACTTTCAGACTGATAGGCCAGAGAAAAATTTCCACCACTTGCACCCTGGAATGTTATTTTAACACACCAGGTTATAAGTGTTAATTAATATTCAGAATGATGAACCTCAAATTTTCATCCTGAAACACAACTCCTGTTCGAAATGCAAATATACATGTTCCTTATGTTTGTGCAAGTTCAACTCTGGGCCATAAATTTTGATAGGGCCCGTTGGGCTAAGGTGCTTCATTTTTGGGGGGAGGTGTCAAAAACTACAGAGTCCAAAATCCGACAGCCACTTGAAAATGTTGGGACACTGTCAAGACAAGATAAAAATTCTACTTTTTTTTTTTTTTTTTTTTTTTTAATTAAAAAATTCCTTCTTAGTTTTAATAAGTTAGAATGTTGGGGGTATTTTTTTGTAATTTACTGCTGCTATTCATTTACTTGTTGCATTTCCTTCATCACGGACAGAAAACTGATACAGATTTCCGGTTCTAACACACTCCAATTCTGTTGTATTTGGAGGATTTCAAATTTCAATTACATATATCGGGGTAGGCAACCTATGGCATGCGTGCCGAAGGTGGCACACGAGCCGATTTTCAGTGGCACTCACACTGCCCAGGTCCTGGCCACCAGTCCGGGGGGCTCTGCATTTTAATTTAATTTTAAATTAAGTTTCTTAAACGTTTTAAAAATCTTATTTACTTTACATACAACAATAGTTTAGTTATATATTATAAACTTATAGAAAGAGACCTTCTAAAAACATTAAAATGTATTACCGGCACACGAAACCTTAAATTAGAGTGAATAAATGAAGACTCGGCACACCACTTCTGAAAGGTTGCCGATCCCTGACATATATATTAAAAAAGTGTCTATTTCCCCAGAAATGGTTAATTTCATGAAACCATTTCTAGTATAAGACTTTATAACCCCTGAGAACATCCTTGCTTTTTTCCTAAACAAAACTGAAATCTGGGGCGTAAACTAACCATGTCTCTTTAAACAGCCATTTAAAATAAAGATGTGAGATATCAACACAAGATCTAATAGAGAGAGGGGATAAAACCTTTGGATCATTGAGTCTTTCCATCTGCAAGGACAAGATGTAGCTCCCAAATAGCATTGGAATGAAATCAATTCTGCGCGTGATCTTAGCTTATGGGCTGCAGTTTGTTCTTGTTTTGTTTGTTTTTTCAGTGTTTCACCTGGAAGGTCATTAGGGCAGAAAAGGTTGCCAAGGGTCACTGCAGTCTGCACTAACACATTTTCAGTGTAGTCCAAATTCTCAGTTGGAGACTCTTCCTTGTGCCTCTTAGGTCCCTACATATGGGGTTTAGCCCCATTAACCCTTAATTTGCTGTCATTTCTGTGACTGCCAACCCAAGGGATGGTTTTATAAAGATCCAGATTTAATTAAAACTAATATGAATAGAAATATGTGTGTGTATGGGGGGGAGGAGTTATTTCAATTTTAAAAATATATGTGTATATGAGAGAGAGAGAGAGCACACGAGATCTAGTATGTTGGAAACCCATATATGTCAGAGCGGTGCTAACGTAGGATCTGATTCTCAGCCATGCTGAATACCTGCAGTTCCTATTGACTTCAACTGGAATTGTGTGTGCTGAGTGCCTTTGAAATCAGCCCCTTAGGCTATGAGAGTGAAACTGACCAGTCAGTGGAAGGAAATGCAAAAAAAGTAAATAAACAGCACAAATAGTGAAAAGCAAATAAGATTGTAAAGATTCTTTCTGTTGTGCTAACTTCAGCTGCTATTAATGATATATAGACTTTTACAACCAGTATGTGATTTATATCCACCCACATTTACTCACTCTATAGACACAGGAGAAACTACTCTACTGTTCTACAGCCTAAGGGAAGTCCGTTCCTATCCAGTCATTATCTCTGTTTTTAATATTCTTCTTTACACACACCCCAGCTCCTGCTTTCTTGAATGTAACAGTCCTGAGGGACCTCTCTCTGGCCTCGCAATCCCACAGACTCTGTAATACAAATAAAACTGGGTAGACGTTAATCCATCAGTGTCAAACGCTTAGAGAAGATAAATTACATTGCAGAGGCTTGGCATCTCCATGTCATCATGTTGCCTGCACTGCCATTGCTCCCCTCCATACAGGGTCACTGAGGTGTCCCACCTGCTTGCCTGCACAATATTATCCTTGCAGTTGCAGGTTCCCCTCTTTTGGTTGGGACGGGAGGAAGGAAAAGAGAAAGGCCTCATACTCTCTGGTACGCAGCATCTAGACCTGGCTGTTCAATTACACTGAAAGATGAAGCTGTGTTAAAAAACCCTTTGGAGACCATGGCCGTATGCTGCATATTCCAGAAGAAAGCTATGTTGAATGAACACTAAGGTTGCACGGTGAAGTCCTCAAAAGTCAGGAAATACCAGAGATCAGGTCACAAGCTTAACTCCGCCCCCTTATTCCTATATGTGTCTGTTCAGTGTTAAACTAGAGGGTCACATAAACTCCTATAATGCAATATAGCTTTAAATAGCACTGACTGTCTTTGCCCCGTTCTAGGCAGCATGAGAATGTCTCTCCTTAGCCATTGGCTGGGTGTTTCCAAGAAGCCTAAGGGAGTTAGGCACCCAATTCCCATTGAATTTCATTTGACAAAGCCCAGCCTTAAAATCCCCTTGTGCAGACAGTTTTGTTTTGTATCACTAGAGCTGACCCAGCTCTCTGATGGTCTCTTCCTTGGTGCATCAGTGAGGCCCTCAGCTAGAGTGTATGCAGCACTGGGAGGTGGATTTAAAATCCCACTTCCCCTGCTGGGGGTATTGCATTGAATAACACTGAGTCCTTGTTAATGGGCACTCCCTTCCTGCACTAGCAGGACAGGTGATTTTAAGGGTCCAAGGACTGTAATTGTTACTCGTTATGTATCGAGTCAGCAGGGGGTGCTCAGCATTTCACACACTGTAAGGGGAAATTATTGCATGGTATTTGATTTCCCCTGAATTTCCTGATGACTGAATAACAGATGTAAAGAGCTACACCCTGATATTTGGTATCTGAAGGCTGATGGCCATGGGGTAATGGCTTGTTGACACTAAACAGAATGGATTGTGACCTGCAAGCCGGTAGCTATGCACTCTAGCATGCAGGGGCTGATCAGCTTAAAAAAAAAAATCTAGGCAACTCGCACAACAGGAAACAGATGATTGTAGGTAAAATCCTATTTTGAAAAGTGATGTAGGCACTTAAGAGCCTAAATCTCACAGAAAGTAAATGGGACCTAGGCTCCGAAGTCACTTAGGCACTTTTGGAAATTGTACCCTTTGTGTTTTGGTGGGAGCCTTTCCACAGCAAATATAAATGGCACTGGTTGTGTTTGTCCAGACACACAGAGCAGCCAGACACTTTAGGTCAGAATGACTGTTGTTTTATCTTAAGTGAAACGTCAAAAGGAGAAAGAACAAAAGTGAAGTCACCATGAGAGAGCACACTGTGTGTGTGTGTGTGTGTGTGCACACAGGCGCAGTCTGCTGAATTGAACGCAAAATGGTAGACAGAAGAGCCCTTGGAGATTTAAATATGCATAACCATTACACAGCTAAATACCCTGCAGTATCTATTAAGGTGGGGTGAGACTAGAGCAGTGGCTCTCAACCAGAGGGACGGGTACACCTGGGCGTATGCAGAGGTCTTCCAGGTGTACATCAACTCATCTAGATATTTCCCTAGTTTTACAACGGGCTACCTAAAAAGCACTAGTGAAGTCAGTAAAAACTAACATTTCACACAGACAAAATGAGGAAGTAAGCAATTTCTCAGTAACAGTGTTGTGACACCTTTATATTTTTAAGCAAGTAGTTTTTGAGTGAGTTGAAACTTGGGGGTACGCAAGACAAATTAGACTCCTGAAAGGGGCACAGTCATCTGGAAAGGTTGAGATCCACTGGACTAGAGGGTGGATAAGCTATACTAAGGTCAGAAGAGCATCCCAATGCTTGGAGGCTTATCCTAGACATATCTGACCGCTGAGCTTTGCAAAATTGGGCTGGAAAATCACACTCCTTTGCAGAAAGCCAACAGGGCTGGGAGAGACAAGTGAGAAAAACTTTTTCAAACTTTCCAGGCTTCATTTCAAGTTTTCGGCAAAAGTTCAAGTTCAGCCTAAAAGTAAAGCAAAGCCAGCCCCCCTTTCCCCTGGCCAGGCCAGTGATCCCTGTGCTCGTGACTTGTTCTTCAGCAGATTATGAACTCTTCAGCCAACTGGACGGTCAGGGACATCCCTGCGACTCAACACCGCCTGACCCTGAGCAGACTGGATCCTGGGAGCTTGTATGAGGTGGAGATGGCAGCTTATAACTGTGCAGGGGAGGGACAGACGGCCATGGTGACCTTCAGGACTGGTAAAGGTCAAATCTTTCCCTAGATGTTTTGGTTCAACTTTCTGAGGTCCCATCTCCCAGCCCTTGATAGCAGGCACCGTTCTGGAGTTAGCCTCTCTACCTTGTACCCTGCAGATGACTTTTAGCCACATGCTGTGTTTTGGTTCAGTGCCTGTCAGGTGGAAAGGCAGCTGCCCCCACGTTGAGAGTCGCCGCCCATTATAGAAGAAAATGAGCAGGGTGGTAGGCAGTGTGCTGACAGCACTGGATGGAGGGAATTAAGATTCCTGGGTTCCATTCCTGCTGCTGCCAATCACTGGCTGGGTGACCTTAGCCAAGTCAGTTTCCCCTCTCTGTGGCCCAAGTAGAGGTCTCTCTACCAATGGTTATCAACTTCTCAGGTTCAGCTAGTGGGGGAAATGGTGCTGGATTTTTCTGGGAAGAATTTAGAAATGTTTATAAATGTTCAGCTACATTTTTTGCCATTTAAAAAGAGTCACTTGATCTTCACAACACATCTGAGCCTAGAGCTTGTTCATCATTGCTGAAGGCCCTACTTCATTTGCGATATTGCGGGTCCCACAATATTAGGCTTCCACTGCAATTTTGATTGTAATTAGCTTACTTTGCCCAGTCCACAATTTTGCATACATTTTGAGCTTTGCAACACACACTTGTTTCCCTGTTAGTACAGTAGAATCCCATTTATTCGAGCTGATAGCGGCTGGAGCTCGGGCTCTCAGCCATACACATTAATGTCTGTAATATAGTTGCAGTAAAATGTCTAGTTATTTAAAAAAAAAAATTAGCAGGCATAACATAATACTTGAGTGTTTATATTGTTCCAGCAAATTTATCTTAAACGAATAGGTCTTTTCTAGCTTTTCCAAGTTACCGCAATTAATAAAGGTCCATTGCCGCGGTTTTTCCATGCCTTGCCTGTAACTCAGCCGCAATTATCTGACAATCATTCTGCAATGCAAGTTGGGCCTTATCAATGCTGTGAAATCCTCGGGTTCTGTAAGTGCAAAGTGCTACTATTCCCATGTAGTGGCTGCGAATTTCCAATGGGAAATAAACACCAGTAGATAACTGTCCATCGCGCCTCATCTTCTGTGACATCATTTCTCCCTTGGCCAGGCCGACGACCAAAACCCGACATTGTCGCCAGTAAAGAGCAGCAGATCCAAAGGGACGACCCAGGCACTAGCACTCAGAGCAGCAGTCATCTGGACAACAGCCGCCTCTCCCGTAAGGCCCTGCCTGAGTGGGGAGGGGCGGAATGCCGTGTGCGTTGTGGGGATCCAAGGCCAGGCTGTGTCGGGATCAGTCAGTCCCTGAGTAACATTAAGCTTAGTTTATGGGGGCTTTTTTGTTCATGACGAGTCGAGCACAGAGCATTTGTGTCACCTGCAGAACAACACACTTGCTCCCTTTCCCCATCCCCAAGGAGACCATCAGACATCTACCCTGCTCTTTAACTGAATTTCATGCTGGTGAAGGGTGCAGTATTCCCAGCCAGGGAGACTGCAAGCCACAGAACCATTGCAACATGGCGAAGGGACCATATACATTTCCCACACCCCATGCTGCTCTGGAGGGACCCCTTCCAAGGACAAGCGGGGAGTCCTGGCTTTGTAGCCCGTGAAGTTCTTGGCCTCTCAACTGAACCTGCTAGCAGGGGGATGTTTAGTGTTAACTCTAGGGATGGTTTTGTGCAGGGCCGGGCCTTGGCATTTCGTTGCAGATGGGGAACGTCAGTATGAACCCAGACCAGCTTGTCCTGTTCGTCATGTCCCACCCCATGTTTGACGTGGGTATTGTTTACTGGGGCCATTACCCTTCCTATGAAGTTCTCTCTTAATTGTCTGTTTCCCCTTTGTATTCATTCTTCCTTCTCATTCCCCTTCCTTCACTCCTGTTCTCTTTCCATGTCCTGCATATCTTTTCCTTCCACTATTTTGATGGTTTTCCCTCAAACTTTTTTCCCCATCATGTATAATTTTTCCATGTTTCTCTGTTGTCTCATTTCTCTCTCTCCTCCTCTCTCTCTCTCAGCTGCGGTATCAGTCTCTACCATCTTTCTTATCATTCACTGCCTCTGCATACCCCATCAAACAAACTCTCTTCTCTACCTCGATCCTGCCACATGCAGACACCCTTCTCCCTGACACACAGCCCTTTTCCCTCTCCAGACACACGCGTGTACAAGACCCCTACCCCGTCTGGCCTGCACACATTTGCTTGAGGCTGAGATGGTCCTTCTTCTGGGTGGGAGCCATTGACTGAAAGGTGCTCTTTCCTGACATGAAAGAGGGGAGTCCCCAGGTTGAGCGTGCTCAGAGCCAGCTGGGCCCCTCTCAGCAGGGGTTTTGCTGGAAGTGGTGGAGTGGGACATGAGGAAGTTGCAAAAAGAAGGTAGAAGGAACTCACTGAGTTTTCAGGGAGCAGCAGGGGCAGTAAAGAGGAGTGGGAGGGATTGTGTGGGAGGTACAAGGATGAGGGAGAGCGAGGGGGTCAATCAAACTGGTACCTCTGATCCACCCTAAATTTGCTTTAGAGAAGGAGAGGCAGAGAGAGAGGTGTTTCATGTTCTACCCTGCTCCTCACAGCTCCCGAGGCACCAGACCGCCCTACCATCTCCACAGCATCGGAGACATCTGTCTATGTGACCTGGATCCCCCGCGGGAATGGAGGGTTCCCCATCCAGTCTTTCCGAGTGGAGTACAAGAAACTGAAGAAGTTAGGAGACTGGGTGCTGGCCACCAGCGACATCCCCCCCCTCTCGGCTCTCAGTGGAAATCACAGGCCTGGAGAAAGGTAGGAGATGTGCTCCTCCCCGCTGTCTTTCTGGGGGACGTGACAAATAGTCCTGCTTCTATGTGGTGGTTCCCTTCTATTATGCCATGCTCAATGCTGTGGCGTTTGAGCATCTTCAGTGAGCTGGAGGAGGGGTGGTCTTCTCCCAGCTGTTTCCTGTCAGGGTGGTGGAATTTCACAGCTGTAGCCTGTGGACCATCCAGACAGCCTCCCACGGAGAAAAAGTGGCCTTGGTCTGGGACACAATTGAACTCGGGCCATTAGTTTCTTTGATGTCAAGGGCTGGGAGCCCCTTCTTTGCAACATCTCTCTGTGCCATCCAGTAGGGTGGGGTGGGACTGAGCTAACAGAGAGAGAGACACACACACACACAGCTTTCCTCTTTTAGGTGCCATGCTGGCTATTGGGCTTGCAGGAGGCACCAATCCTCTCTTAATGCCGTTGTTTCCAACCCATTCCTTCCACCTAGGCACTTCCTATAAGTTCCGTGTCCGGGCGCTGAACATACTGGGGGAGAGCGACCCCAGCGCCGCATCTAAGCCGTACGTTGTGTCGGGATACAGTAACCGAGTATACGAGCGCCCCGTCACCGGGCCTTACATAACCTTCACCGATGCCATCAATGAGACCACCATCATGCTGAAATGGATGGTGAGGGAGGGAATCCGTGTCTGCAGGAGGGAGGGATGGGCACTGGTTGAGTGGCTTAGAAGATAGCCACCAGAGATGTTATCAGATCTCACCAGCTATAGCAGGCTAGGCTTCCTCAGTACTTTGGGTGGGGAAACTCCAATCATCTAGGAAGTGCTGCTGGTGATGCATTGGAGTACTCTCCTTCCTCAGTGTCAGTACTGACTCAGTGACCCGCATGGTGCTGCGGGATGTGCTGCTGGACATGCAGTCTTCTGGGGGATGTGATGCTGGGGCTGTGACCTGACCATTTTGCTGAACATAGATTCACGAAAGTGGGGTTGGTAAGCTTGCTGCCCTAGCCTAATTCCTGTTTGATTAATTAGTGACTCCTTAAATTTCCCTGCAGTTTCAATGGGATACACTGTTCATCTTCACTTCCTGTGCTCATCTGTTGGGTGGTGTTTCTGGGTGCTGCTAAACAGCCTCTACAATTTTGGGTGGGATCCTTCAGGCTCATGGGTGCTGTTGAAAGGGCCGTTATTTGTTAATCGATACACATGAATTAACAAGGGCCGAGGATGGCATCCTCCTTTCCTACCTGCACAAATCTAAGGGCTTCCACTAGACCAGGGTGAGCCAGAGATGTTTTACCCGCTTCCCAGCCCGCATCTTCTGGCCACAAATCCCCATGGGGGCTTCATGGCAGAGTTTCCACTGTTGGCTGCTTTTCCTTTAAACACGGAGATGATATCTGAAGGGGGCTGGGGGAGGGCAAGGAAGGTGAGGTCTCACCTGAAATATCTTGGGGGAAGCCAGAAGCAGCTGATGGCTAGTGGCTGTGCTGTCAGCCAGTGGGGTGAGGGGAAGAGGTTAGTCTGTCTGTCTTTCTCTCCAGTATGTGGCATGTGACAACTGGATCATTACACGATGCAGCTTGTACAGGACACCTGAGCCTTAGTAGGGTAAAAACAAAGGTCATCAGATCTCATGCATGGCCAGGCGCATCACTGTTGGGACCAGGGGGGTGGGCCTGCTGTTCATGGCAAATCTGATGGCATCCCAGCTGTTACCCGGGTCCCCACGGAAGGGCAGGAGGTTGGGAAATGATAGTGAGCTCCCTTAGGTCTCCTAAAGAAGCCCCTATCCAAGGGCAGCATGGGGAGAGGGGAACATCCCTGAGGCTCCTCCCTGGGGAGAGGCGGTTTGATCAGCATGGACACCTCTAAACGTTGCCTTCCCCCTCATCTCTGCAGTACATCCCAGCCAGTAACAACAACACCCCCATCCATGGCTTTTACATCTACTACCGCCCCACCGACAGCGACAACGACAGTGACTACAAGAAGGACGTGGTGGAAGGTAAGAGGCGCAGTGCGACTGGCTCCAGCTGCCGCATGCTGGGTGGTTTCTCCATTGAGAACATCTGTTGGAAAGAAGGAGTGGCTGTGGGGGGGCACCTGGCTATGGCGATGCCTAGGGGCCACATTTGCCCAGGCACAGCCCTGCTGAGGCTCTTCCAACATGACAAGGCGAGGTGGCAATGGGAAGCCTGTCTCCGGCACACCTCTTGCCCTTGCTGGGGTGCAGAGACAGGATTAGTGAGTCTGCATTTGCCAGTGGCCTTTGGGCAAAGGCAGTGAGGCTTGGCCTGAGTGCCGGGGCAGGGAGCTAAAGGAGCCATGTGTTCGTTCCCCCACCCCTCAGGGGACCGGTACTGGCACTCCATCAGCCACCTGCAGCCAGAGACCTCCTACGACATCAAGATGCAGTGCTTCAACGAGGGCGGCGAGAGCGAGTTCAGCAATGTGATGATCTGTGAAACCAAAGGTATCCGGCTCCTCTGGGCGGGTCGGCAGCCACCCCTTTCTCCTTTCCAAACGCAGGGGAGTGATTCGGGGCCTGGCCCAGAGGAGCCAACAGTCTGGATTAGAGATGAGGGAGGTGAGGAAAGGCAGTGTTTGCAGTGATGCCGTCGCACTGGTATTAGGTCTGTGCACAGCTTGGTGGGGTACAGCCCCATTGGGCTGGGCTCTGTACACACATGCTGGGAAGAGACAGTCCCCACCCCTAGTCTGGGTTAAAGATGAGATGTAAGAGGTGAATGAAACAAACAAGCAGGGGTGTTGGGGGGCTAGGAAGCGGTCAGGAGAATAACAGCACGGCTTCTGGTCAGAGCAAACTAACTCGCTTGGAATGGGCCCTGTGGAGGATGCCTGCAGCTTTCAGGACGATTTTCACTGAGGGGAGGGTAGAGGCTCAAGAGAGCAGAGTAGCGAGAGGGGCAGTATGCACAGAAACCCTTTTGAGAAAGCTGATCAGTCAGGCAGCCAGGCTGGTGTCAATGGTGGGGCTGGCACACGGTGAGAGGAAATCTGGCCAAACAGAGGAGTTGTGTAGGGTGTGCAACGTGAGGACAAGCGGGTTGCACCCGGGTGCAGTGGAGAAGGCAGGGCTAATGGAGACAGTCCAAGAGGTGACTCTTGTGTACAGTGTCTGAGGAAACAATTTAGTGGGCTCGTTTTGGAGGGGATGGGGAAGGGCAATGTGGGTGCCAGGGAGGAGGCTGCAGTGATGAAGCCAGGAGATGATCAAGGCCTGGAAGAGATTTTGCTGTCAGGTTAGAGGAAAGGGGCTGGCCTTTTGAACGGTTGGTGTGCAGAAAATGGCAGGATTTGAACACAACTTGGATGTGAGAGGGGAGGAGCCAAAGATAACGCCCCGATTGTGGAGCCGAGTGCAGGGAGGCTGGTGATGTTGTGAGTGACACAGAACATGGGGAGTGGAGAGGGTTCAGGGGGAAAGTCCAGCTTAACTGTTGGCTATGTTAGCTTTGAGTTGCTGGTGAGACATCCAGGAGGAATTGTCAAAAGAGGCAGGATTGGATGGAGGGAAGCAGCTCTGGAGTGGAAAGGTAGATATGTGACTCACCTGCACACTTTGCAGTTGAAGCAGTGTAAGCGGATGATGTTGCTGAGGGAAAGAGTGTAGTGGGAGAAGAGAAGGAGACCAAGGACCAAGCCCCGTAGGACCCCTCTGTAGAGCAGGAGAGTGATAATTATCTCTGCCTCCCTTAAAATTCCCCTGCAGCTCTTACTGGACACAGAAATCCGCTTCGCTTCCTGTCCTGAGCTGCTGGGTAGTGTTTTGGGGTGATAGGAAATGACTGCCCTGTTCTATCCCAGCGGTGGCTACATTTCCATGAAATATGATTATTATAACGATCAGTAAGGAAGGGCTCTACCCACCAAGCCACATGGACCTAGAGAGCCGGTGGTTCTGTGAACCATACACCGTGTATGCAGCCCCCTTTAACTGCCTGTTGTCTTGAGTGACATGTCCGCTTCTAACTCCCTGTCTTCCTGTTGCAGCTCGGAAGTCTCTTGGGCTGCCTGGGCGCCTTCCACCCTCAACAGTGCCCCCACAGCAGCATCCACCGCTCAGTGGTGGGCACAGCGGGCTGGGGACTGGTGCCATGGTGGCCCGCTCCAGTGATCTGCCCTACCTGATTGTAGGGGTAGTGCTGGGCTCTATCGTCCTCATCATTGTGGCCTTCATCCCCTTCTGTCTGTGGAGAGCCTGGTCCAAGCAGAGTAAGTGGCTTCACTCTGAAGAGGGGGGAGGGTGCTTGTTAGGGGCTGGTGTCCCAGTTAGAATAGTTGGGTGGGAAGATCCTGGCTATATTGGGGAGCAAAGTCCCAGTGAAAGCTTATGCAGACAGAGGCCCAAGCTTTCTCCCTTGTCCAGTTTGTCAAGCCAATAAAGAGTCTTGAATTTTGGAAAGGAAGAAAGAAGGGACCTTTTCCCCTCTCCTATCTCCATCAGGCAGAGTCCCCCCTTCAGTGGGGGCGTTGGATCATTGTTCCACCTGGCAGGCATGTTAGCATGTGGTACAGCCCAGTTTGCCCGTAGGATCCTTGCAAACAACCAGTGGTGTTTCGTCTTCTCTCTAAGCTGCCTCCTTCTTCTCCCTCTTCAGAACAGACCATAGACCTGGGCTTCTCTGGAACGGGGCTGCTGGTGTCCTCCTGCCAGTACACCATGGTGCCCCTGCGAGGGGTCCCCACTCCTCGAGCCAACGGGCAGCCCTATGCCAACGGGCAGCCCTATGCCAATGGTGTGCTGAACGGCGGCTGCCCCTCAGGTGGGACAGGCTACCCAAGCACAAAGTCCCGAGACTACAGTCCGGATGAAGTTCACCAGGTACCTTCTCCCCCTTTGTTAACAACCAGCATGTTGGGGGCTGAATGACGGGGGTGTTTCAGTCAAGCCCGGTCTGACCCATTGGCTACTTGGGTTAGAACTCGCTCTGAGATTTCGGTCTCCAGTCACTCCCTCTCCAGAGCTGGAGTCAGGTGGAGGGAGCAGCTTGCCAGGCACAGTGCCCAGTTAAAGGAGGCAACATGGGCAGGTTGGGAAGGGAAGTCCAGTTCTAGTTAACTTTGGATGGAAACACTAGGCCCCTGTGCCCATGGATCCTGAGTCATGGGCAGAAGGGGTATAGGGAAGATCTTCTTAGCTCCAGTGATTAGACAGAGGGGCCCCTTGAGAGGCTGGCTGGAGAAGTTAGCAAGAGATCCTGACTTCCTATCAATAAGAGCTCCTGGTTCAAACCTTGGCAGGGCATGCTGGGATTGTACAGGGGCTAAGACATAGGAGAACCCAGCCCACCAGTTCTCTTACGGAAATGTCGTTATCATCTGATGGTTCCATGGCCAGTGTGAAATGAGTTTGTTGGTGCTCAGTCCAGTTCGCAGCAACAATTCTGCCCTCTCCTGTGGGGAGGCATGTTCATCACTGGCTGCCTCCACTGCGCTGGTTCTGGAGTCCAGAACCTCTTAAATCTTGCTTGGATTCTTGCTCTTCTAAAATGCTTTTTTTCCTCTTTCTCCTTTCAACCACAGGATGAGACCAACACCTTACTGCAGGGGAGGGTGCTGCAAAATGGGACTGTCCAAGAACACTATCCAACCTCCCGGTAAGCTCAGGGTCATGGGACTCTGATGAGGGTTGTGCAGAGAGGATACGCAGACATGGAACTTAGCAATGGAAAAGAGCTAGTTAGGTCAACTTCTCTGACATGCAGGATCATTGCTACAGCCTATTCTCCAGTCTAGTTTTAAAGTCCCACCCTTCTCCCCCAACCCTTCCCTTGGGAGACTAGTCCACACCCTAAAACATCTCACTGCCTAGGATTTTTTCCAGGCTACATTTTTTCTCTCTCTGAATTCTATCTCATCCCTCCTAGAATGTCAGGGTGGAGTTGGCTGGGCCTCATTTTAGAGATGGCCAAGATCCATTTCTCCCCCTTTTTTGTGTCCCGAATGGGGATGGAGACTCAGACAGGTTAACAGGATTAATGCTCACATCCACCGTGTTGATGAAATCCCTCAAAAGATGCCTTCGGTCCAGTTCTAGGCTTGCTGTAGCAATGCGGTTCACTGCTCAGATTTCAGATCATGGTTTCTATCATCCGTGACACTCCCTGTTCCTGCCATCTCCTCTCTATACCCTTGTTGACCAGGCGGTGACCAGAGCAGCTTTGAAGACTCCAGGTTTTACATTAAAGCTAGAGCTGGTTGAGAATGACTTTCTGATGGAAAATTCCATGTCTGCAAAAATCAAAAATTTCCCCGTTTCTGGAAAATGTCAATTTTGCATTAGAATTATTTTTTGTCTCAATTTGTGATTAAATATTTTTCAAAACTTTGAATTTTTTTGTGGGAGGGAAATTCAGTTTTTCCATCCAGCTCTAATTAAACCCATCCCCCCCACAAACACGCCCTGAAGTAGAAGGACAGGCTGCACTTAACGTATCTGAAACCAGCCGTGGAGCCTGCCAGCCCTTGAGCTCACTCTGTTTTGTGTTGTGTCTTTAGCCAGATGTTGGTTTATCAGATAAGGGTTTGTATCTATGCCTAGTCTTCCTGATGTTCCATCAGCATCTCCATTCCCGCTCCCCAACACACACACACATTTTCCCCCCATTTGGGAGTACTCACTTTGTTATTGCATGAAGCTGATATTGTATTGGAACGCAGCACCATGGAAGGTGATATCCAATACAGGTCCATTGTTCACCCAAAGGGAATCCTCTCGTAGCTCCTTCAGTTGGTTGGAATACAACAATCACCATGTCCCTCTAGCAGACTTCTGGGAAGGAGTATTTAGAGATGGGTACAGACAGTACCAACCTTATCTGTCTTTCTATCAGGCTCTCTGATGCTAGACCAGAAGACAGTTCCTTCCTCTATAGCCTCCCAGATGACTCCACCAACCAGCTGCTCCAGCCACATGATGACTGCTGTCATCTTCAGGAACAACTTGTTGGCCTACATCACCCAGTGACAGGATGCAAGATGGGAGGCCCCAGCCTGGAAGCCCTGCGAGATCTCACGTTCCACAGAGGTCAGTGAACATGAGAGCTCAGTGCTTGCTGCTGCTATACGTGTTTAGGTTGATCTTGAAAGGAAAGTATCAGTCTGGGAAGACTTTTCCAAGGCTCTTGGAGGGCAGGGCTGAAGGCAAGCTGTCATTTTTAATGTTCAGCACTGTTGTGCTAGAGCAGTATTTGAATATCACAAAGGGCATAAGAACGGCCATAGTGAGTCAAGTCAGTGGTCCATCTAGCTCAGTACCATGCCTTATGACAATGGCCAATGCCAGGTGCTTCGGAGGGAAGGAACAGAACAGGGCAATTATCGAGTCATCCATCCTGTCATCCACTCCCAGCTTCTGGCAGCCAGAAGCTTAGGGACACCCACTGATGGACATAACCTTCACAAACTTATCTAATTCTTTTTTTAACCCATTTATGGTTTTGGCCTTCTCAATATCCCCTGGCAACAAGTTCCACAGGTTGACTGTGCATTGTGTGAAGAAGTACCCCCTTTTGTTTGTTTTTCTTAACTTGATGCCTATTATTTTCATTGGGTGACCCAATTTTGTGAGATCCCTTTGCAACTCTTTGCAAGTCTACTTTGGACGTAACTATCTTGAATAATTTTGTATCATCTGCAAATTTTGCCACCTCACTGGTTACCCCTTTTTCCAGATAATTTATGAATATGTTGAACAGCACTAGTCCCAGTACAGACTCCTGGGAGGCATCACTATTTACCGCTCACCATTCTAAAAACTGACCATTTATTCCTACCCTTTGTTTCCTATCTTTTAACTGGTCCATGAGAGGACCTTTCCTCTTATCCCATGGCAACTTACTTTGCTTAAAAGCCTTTCGTGAGGGACCCTGTCAAAGACTTCCTGAAAATCTAAGTACACTGTAACAACTGGATCACCCTCGTCCACATGTTTGTTGACCCTCTCAGAGAATTCTAGTAGATTGGTGAGGCAAATTGGTGAGTCATGTTGACTCTTTCCCCAACAAATTGTGTTCATCTATGTGTCTGATAACTCTGTTCTTTACTATAGTTTCAACCAATTTGCCTAGTACTGAAGTTAGGATTACTGGCCTGTAATTTCCAGGATCACACAGCAATGTGAGGGGGCCAGAATAGCAGGTGGAAACCACAAAACTGGCCCAGTATATTGGAGGATGGGGCATTTATTTGGCTGAAGAGTGGTTCCTAGCACCCTCTGATTCTCATTGCTCTGAGGCCTTACACCCAGGGAACTAACTGGTCTGCACCATGGCAGGTACCTAACCTGGCTGGAGATGTACCTGAGACATGTACTCAGCCGCTGCAGTACCTTAACCCTTCCAGTGCTTGCGCTTTCCAGGCTGTCAGTGAAACAAGTGCATGGGAAGCCACACTTACTTTCACAGTTCATGAAAGGTTAGAATGATCCATTCCGCAGGGGCCTGATCCACCAAAACAATTCTTCCTGGTGGGGGAAAACAGGTCAGTCAGTGTCCTAGGACACTGTTACTTTGGTACCTGCTGCCATGTCTCTGTAGGACACAGCTACCCGCATAGCAGCCATGTTGAGAACCAAGCACCACATCACTTTCTCTTTGCCAACAGGATCCGTTGTTAGAAGGTGGTTTGGAGGTAGCAGTTCTACCTGGCACGTTCATGCACTAGTCAAAGCTTTGTTTCCTTTGGTTATAATTGGTTCTTGTTCCCCTCCCTTCTCAGGTACCCCTTGCTGCCTTGGCCTGGTGCCAGTTGAAGAAGTAGAGAGGCTAGATTGCTGCCAGCTCAGAGGAGAACGGTGTCCCCAGAACCCAGCCATCACCTGTTTGGGGCAGGACCCAACGAGGCATCTGAGCAGCAGCCCTCCACGGCACATGCCCTTTGAGACTCCTCCTCCTACCAGTTAGGGACAAAGCTGCCTTTGCAAAAGACTATTATTCTAAAGAGAGAGAGAGAGAGACTGGGTATTTATTTTTGTATAACATCCCTATTTATATATTTATGCACTTGTAAATAGATGTACATGTGCCTTTTATAATGCTATTGAGACAGAGGGGGGCCTGTGCAAGGTGACAGGAGGAGACAAGAAACTGGGGCATCTGCCAGTGATGGCATCAGGCTGTTTATCAGAACACAGCCCGGGAATGACAGCCTTCTGCTCGGCACAAGCACAAGAGACATCGTAGGACATTGGGCCAAGCACAGCTGCGAAGAGGAGACTGGTCTAAAATATTTGTTTGCAGCAGGGACCACATGAAAGATGAGAGTGTGGAAAGGAGGGTCCCTTTTCCTCTCCCAGCTAGAAGGGATCTCCTGGCGACATGCCCCTCAGCATGGATTGAAATCATGTACAATACATATTGGCATTAACAACCCTTCACATACATACACGCCGTCTGTAGTAGCGTATCTGCAAAGACAAACCCCTGCTTGAACAGCTAAAATAAAGGCTTTTGTCTTCTCTGTGGTCTGCTGTACGCTGAATACTCCTATGCTGAGCCCAGTCTCCTTCCCTGGCAGGAGCAGGGGTGGGGGGATGTTTTCCATGAGTTACTGCTTTACACAGGGCCCCCAGCTGGTTCCTCTAACTCCAGGAGTCAACAGACGAGGTGAGGCCCAGTCCGGCTCCAGGTGAAGTCCAGACAGAATGCCCATGGGGGTACAAAGTCAGACCTTTGAACTAGCTGGCGAGGGGCCAGAAAAGAAGAAAAAGAAACATTTTTTCTGTGCAGACTCTCCTGGTTTTCTTTTTCATTTCCCTTATTCCAAAAGCCTTTAGCAACTGTAGGTAAAGGTGCCCCTTCGAATGGTAGCTGAAGGTGCTTATAGGCCACAAGCAGACAGTACAAGAAACACTAGCTGTATTATGATGGGTGCAACTGCATTGCATCTGCTCAGTTGGGATCTCTGCTGTTCTTCATTTCCGCTCGCTGGCTCCAACTGCTTTACGTTATTTAGGACTGAATCTTCCCTGGATGCAGGAAGCGTCCCACGCTCTGTTCTGTCCTGCTGTTGCTTTGCTTCCCCTCCAACCTGAGAGTGGTTCACACATTTGAGCCTGGTTCAATTTACACAAAACACCTCACAAAGAACAATCTGGAACAACCTGAAAAGGGACAGAGAGCCTGGGAGGATTGGTTGGTTTAGTTGGTTCAAAAACTGGTTGGTTTAGTTGGTTCAAAACCAATCCTGGGAGGATTGGTTGGTTTCTGGACCATTAACATCTAGGACACTAGAATGAAATCTCACCACTTGATGACTGAGGCAGTGAGACAGCAGGAGTGCTGTGGACCATAGTTAAAGAACCACCAGATTCCAGGAGAAGGGAAAGGAAGAAGAAAACACGAAAACAATGATATATCCAGCCTAATTCTCTTCTAACAAGTTGGACCAAGTCCATAGTTACCCCAATGTCAAACCAGCGTAAGAACAAACACACCAGGCGCACTTTTCAATAACACTGACTTCAGTACCCCAATTCATTACAGTGTCTTATTTCTACTGAGCTGAGACAAGCAGCAAAGTCTGTGATTTAGTCATGGCCTTCCCTTCTTTGGGCAAAGCGTAACCCTTCAGACCCTGAAGAAGTTCATCCACAGTATACAGTATACTTGTCTTGGGCTCCTCCAAAACTTGTTCCTCCCTCTCATTCCCCCTTTCAGAATGTGTCCTTCCCGCTTTCCCCCCCCAGTGGAGTGGGCAGAGAGCATCTGTGGTACTGGGCTAGCCTGCTCTTCAGCAGACAGCTGGTGGAACATGCTTCTCTCGGAATACATGCCCAGTTGCTCTTTGTCAGGACATGCTACATCACAAGATGCAACCTTAAGAAACCCATTGACTACACTTTAGGCACCTAAGTACCAAAGATAGAGCTGAGGAGTGCAATTTCCAGTGGGTAGATCTCACACATCAAAAATTGCTTCCTCTTGAACAAGGGCAAAGAGTACATCCAGCATTTGCTCAATGCAAATCACTGTAGCACATCACTAACACTGTTCTATGATGGTCTCTGAAGCACTACCTAGCCTCTTTTATTGTCTAGCCAAGACTATGATAAAGGTTTAAAACAAGACGAGTGAATGTGAGTTGGGACACCATTTTTATCCCTCTTTCTTACTCACTCTTTTTCTTTATTACCTGTATGTACTACTATTTAAAATTTGGACCCAACCACGAGTGTTCTGACTGTCCAAGATCACCAGCCTCCAGTGCATTCTTAATGTATTTCTTTCTTTGCAGGTTTACGAGGGTTACCCTTTGTAATTAGTCCTAGCTGTCAGAGCACACACAATCAAAACAAAACTTTAAGGAAATCATTTTAGCCTTGCTTTGCAAGCCATGATACTAATATAGGATAGTCTACCACCCTAAGGCATAACAAGATCCAATGGCTGACAGCTGAAGTCAGGAGAATTCTCCATCACTTTAACTCCAGATTGGATGACTTTCTAAATGCTATGTGCCAGCTCAACCATAAGTGCTTGAGTCTGATGCAAGGATCAGCGGCTGACATTTTATGGCCTGTGTTATGCAGGAGGTCAGACTAACAGTAACAATTTCAAAAACCACCGTAGTGACTTAAGCACTTAGACACCTAAGTCACTTTTGAACATTTTACCCGACATAATCCTAATGATCCCTTTTGGCCTTAAAAAATCAAAGTGTATACTAGCCTCAAAACACTCCAACCTGCTTACAAACTTTTACTATCTACAGTATGATGCCAGCTTCAAAACTGACTTTACATATTTAAAATCCATGCAACCTCTTCCCATTCTTTATGCATATTATCCCGTAAGGGTGTGTTGGCTAATGAATACAGTTAAGAATTACCCATGACACTCAGCAGAAGACACAAAATGGATCATGTTTCAAGAGGCATTGAAGGGAAGATCTACCCTGCTGGCTGGAAGACAAGGAAGTGAATAGGTGACAGACAGCTACCGGGCTCTGGACTAGTCTGGGGCAAATGAGCTGTGCACAAGTGTATCCCAAGGCAGGTCTGACTGCCATGAAGAATAGCTTGTAAAAGCCATGGGAGCATAGGATGAGCCCTTATTGCAGGAGTGCAGACTTTGCTTAAAGGGTCCATAAAGACTGCACCTAATCGGCAGTAAACTAGGGTTACCATATTTCAGCGAGCAAAAAAGAGGACGGGAGAAGCCCCGCCCTAGCCCCGCCCCTGCCCCTCCCACTTCCTGCCCCCCCTGACCTCCCAACCCTCCCCCCGTTCCTTGTCCCCTGACTACCCCCTCCTGGGACCCCTGCCCCTAACTGCCCCCCAGGACTATCTAAGCCTCCCTGCCTCTTGTCCCCTGACTGCCCCCACCTTTATCCACACCCCCACCCCCAGACAGACCCCTGGGACTCCCACGCCCCATCCAACCACTCCCCACCCCCTGACAGCCCCCCCCCCC
>NC_048298.1:149565889-149637884 GCF_013100865.1 Trachemys scripta elegans | reverse complement strand
CCCCCCCCCCCGTTTCTTGACTGCCCCCTCCAGAACCTTCCTGCCCCCCTTACCCTGCTGCTCAAAACAGGGTGTTGGGCTCTGTGCGAGCCGGACACGTGGCTAAGCTCCCCAGCACAACAAAACCCGGTCCCTGGCCCTGCACAACAAAACCCGGTCCCTGGCCCGGACCGGGTTGCAGGAGAGAGCTGCCCTTGTATCAGCACAAAGTGCTCTCGCTCCCGTTTTGCTACGCTGCATGGCAGTAACCGCTCCCAGTTGCAAAAGGGGAGGGCTGCACTTTGTGCTGAGACACTTGCTCAGAATGCAGGGCGGATCCGGCTCCTCTCCAGCTGCTCCGGAGTCCAGCCCGGGACTTCCCTGCAGCCCTCCCAGCCGCTCCGGGGGAGGGGGGAAATCCCGGACATTGTGAGTGCTTTACAAATTCCCCCCGGACGCTATTTTTAGCACAAAAAGGAGGACATGTCCTGGTAAATCCGGACGAATGGTAACCCTAAGTAAACCAAGCCATTTGCTGCAGCTCACCACAATGCAGCCTGTGAACACAGATTCCAGCCTGCAATGCTCTAGCTGGGTCTGAATGGAAGTTCAAAAGGGAGCATTGCAGGCTGGGATCTGTAGTGTTTACAGCCCCTCTGTATTAAAGATGCCCTGTGGATGACTGGCAATATGAAACCCCAGGGGGAGATTGCAAATGGGACAAAACCTTTGGCCCAAACTTTGACACCCAGTGTGTTATTGGATCCAGGGCTGGTTGCTGACAGGGCCTCTCACTGACATATGCCTGTCACCAGGGAAATGTCTAATGAATGAGGCTAGTGACAGAGAGAACTTTAGTTTAGTATCTTGGTATCAGGTGGAGGTTGAGGTGGTGGGAAGATGCGCCCATCTTTTCTGCTTAAGATAGTGATTTCCTCCTTGAGTACTTCTGCCTCCTGGGCCTGGAGTTGGACCAGTGTAATCAGCCTCTCTCTCTCCTGGATCTCAGCTTTCCGGGGGCCTTTGAATTCTGCTCCCTGTAGGGAGAGGGAAACAGAGCTCCCTTTAAGCACCGGGAGAAGGCATGGCTTCACTTCGGCTGGGAAAGCAAAACCTTCCCCTCACCAACCCAGGCACAGGACAAGTTTACACCTTCTCCACTCGCATCTGACGCCCACTTGGTAAGTGACAGTTAATTCAGTGCTGGGCCTCAGAGCAGGCACCACAGATAGCACAGGGGAAAGAACACACGTCATTTCACTCAGATCACTCTGGACAATGGAGTGGTGCGGACTTGCTGCGAGGGAAGTTCCATCCAGTCTCCTTTGGTCAGAAATATGGAGGTTGGATTGCAGTGGTAAAAGGAAGGCAAGGCCTTAACAAAGGGAAATCTGGGCATTGCCTGTTCCAATATCAGGAGTTGCTGCTCAACTTTTACCACGAGCATCATTAACCCAGATCACTAAATGCTGATGGCAGTACAAGGAATTATAAAGGCGTCCTAGTGGGAACAGACAAATGCCTCTTACTAAACTGTAACAATCAAGTGTTAGTCAGGGCAGCAGGCAAGTTTACCAGGTTATTCTGCAGTGCATCCAGCTTCATTCCGAGTCTCTGCTTTTCAATACAGAAGCTGTTCAGCTGCTGCAGCTTGCTGGTGTTTTCTTTCATCAGCAACATCAGCCGTTGCCGCAGCTCAAAAATCTTCTCCTGGGATGGAGGAAAGTTGAAGGAAACTTTTTATTTTCTTTTTTTTTAAGTGGCAAATACCATAATATTGCAGGGAGTAGATGTTTCTTAATGAACCTGCTCCAGCTCCCACTGAAGTCAATGGCAAAACTCCCTGGGCCAGATCCAGATCTGAGTTACACCAATGTAAACTCAGAGAAACTCCACTGAAATGTAGTGAATTACCCCAGCAGATCTGGGCCCAAAATCTTGCCCAAAGACAGTTTTGCAATTGATTTCTTGAGAAGGGGGTGAAAAGAAGGTACAATGTATCAAAAATATGTATGTAGCCTGGATGTTTTATTGTGCACTTCTGGGAGAAACAATAATATTTTGGCCAAATGCCTTCAAATTAAAAGCAGGCAAGAGCGTGTATGTTTATATGGGAGGTTTTCCATGTCTCTTGACTGTTGCAATCACTCTTAAATTTGTTGCAGATGTTCCCTATGGTTTTCATATTTTTAAAATGACATAAATAACGCCTGGGTATTCTAACAATAACTGGAAGGCGGTTCTAGTTTACAAACTAATAGCTGGGTCTCAGGCTGAATAAATGCTTCGGTCTAGAGGGCAAGCTCTTAGTACCAAGTAGGCTGAGGAGTTTATTAGCCCAGGATGGTTGTGGAGTTATCAGGAAGTATTTTTTTAATTATTTGTATTCCTGTGGCACTCAGCAACCCTAGGCATACACCAGAACACACAGACTGTACCTACCCTAAAGCACTTACGAACTAAGTTCAATAATACAGCTGAGATTTTCAAAGGAAATTTAGGGTGTTAGGTGCTGACCATCAATTGAAAACAATGGGAAGAACACCCTAGAAATAACTTAAACAGGAACTGAACTCAGGAAAATAGTGACTGTATGTCATGATTCTCCAGTACAAAACAGCAAGTGTAACAGCAGTTTGGGGCTGAAGCAGAAAGGATTTGGGGATCTGGGAGGAAAAAGGGCGTGGTTTAAGAATGATGGGTGAAAAGAAATCGAGAACTCCTGCTGAAGAGATTTTTATGCAGCTATTCAGTTTCTAGGCAAGTGAATTCCTTGTAATTGCAGCTGTATCACTGGCCTAGGGGCCTCTGTCCCTGCTCCTTACCTCCCAGTTTTTGAGTTCCTGGGCTTGTATGTGCTCTTTCTCCATCATTTTCATCTTTAGCTCTTCCAGGTTTATGTTAACAGAGAGTGTCTGCAGGGCTTCCAAGTCCACCATCCGGCCAAACTTCATCAGCATCAGCTGATTACAGTTCTCTTCCAGTCCTAGCAGAACAGTCGTCACACTTAAGATGTGTATTTGGAAACATTTTTCATAGGTGAATAATAATGGCTAGCAGAGCTATGGGGATGCAGTTGCCTAGTGGCTAGAGTGAGAGTGGACTGGAACTCAGGAGACCTGGGCTCAGTTCCCAGCTTTGCTAGTAGATGATCTTGCGCAAGTCACATCAATGATACAGATACAGATTCCTTTCCTTTGTAAAGCGCTTTGAGATCTACTGATGAAAGCGATGTATAAGAGCTAGATATTATTATTATGTCTCTTTTCATCTGAGGACCTCAAAGCATTTTAAATACATTAATTCATGTAAAGCCTCAAAAAACAAAACAAAACCCTAAATGATCAGTATTTTTTTTTTTAAACAGAGGAGGAAACTGGCATAAAGAGGTTAAAGTGCTTTCCTGAGGGCCCCAGGATTCAGCGTGAGAGGCTGGAATAGTAGCCAGGAGTCCTGATGCTCTAACCAGCACTTCTTCGTATCATCCATTATCAATGTATATCATTGAAAAGCCACTGATGCCTATGAGAAACAGTTCTGCTGTGCTCCTGCTTATTTCTCCTGTGTGGTCATAATGACATCAGCACCATCTCCACAGTCACCCCCTGGGATATCGGTGTTGGTGCAGGGAGCAGAGGTGATAGAGGCAGCTAGTGAAGTAATTCACACCCAGCAATGCGTATACATTAAGCACAGATGCATGCAAGAAGAGATGCCCATCTCTATAAGGTGGAAAGAGACCTAGAATGCCATATACACAGCAGAGAAAACCAAACTGTGCTTAGGAACTTACGCTCGATCCTTATCTCTATCTCCCTCCTGTCCCGGATGAGCTGCTTATGCTGCTGCCGGGCCTGCTTGTAGAGTTCCCTCTGATCCAACTTCTCATGCTGCAGGACCATGATCCTTTGTTGCAGATACTCCAAGGATTGGTTGGTAAATACCAACGTTTGGGACAGGTCAGTGGGTAACTCCCCATTTACCACGTACTCCACCTGCCAGAAATAGTCACAGACAAGGCTGATGACTGCATGTTACTGGCGTTGGGAACTCAAGTCAGTGGTCTGGTTGGCGGACAAGTGATTATGGCACAGCCATTGTGTGAGGACAGCATGCTGTTTTAAACACGACTGGCAGAGTACAGCCTAGGGAAAGCCCATTCCCAACAAGGCAGACCCCAGCATGATCAGAGCCTGCTTATAGCCCTCCATGGACTCCAACGCAGATGCTGGCTCAGGCTTCCACCTTTGGCAACTGGAATGGAGCGGGGAGGCAATTCTTTTCCCAACTGCTTGCGCATTCCAGCAGTCTGGGGTCTGCAGCGCTATAAGGCCAGTTCTGACACGTTTCTGTCCTGAATTTCTGACCAAAGATCTATTTCAATGAAGGAAGAGAAAGCAGGCAAGGGGAGCAGGGCCTGCTCCAGAGGCAGCTGGGCGAGAGCGGGCTGGGCCTGTCCTAGTTTTTCAGTGGCCTCTGCATAAACCTCCAAGCATGACACAAAATAAAGTAACAGCAAAAAAGCACCCAACCCAGAGGAAAAAGTAACAGTGTGTCAAGTTTGTCTCCCTACTTTCAAATCACCTCCACTGGGACATCTGTGGATTAATACACTGTGCCCAATCTGCCAGTCTTTATTTGGGCAAAACTCCCATTGTCTTCAATGAGAATTTTGCTCACATGAAGACTCCAAGATCAAGTCCTTAATAGACTTCTGACCACAAACCTACACCATATTTGAGGTACATGGTCACTCAGCAGTAATGAGCACTTCTGCCTGGCCTTACTACTCAGTGTATTCCTTTACTGGTCCAGCAGTAGAGGGGCAAACAATTCTACTTTAACAAAAACTAGATATTCCAAGTCAGTCCAGAGTCCCATAACACTGAGAAGAAAAACTGCAAGCAATGAACTGTGGGCCCATGAGAATACTACTGCTACTGTCACAACCTGGCCTATTTTCCATCTGCTTGGAATCATCTTGCGGCTGCTAAACCAGATGCAGCACACACACTCTTGCATCACCTGATGTAGCTTCAGAGGCACTACTACATGGAGCTCATTCAGTCTCTGCTGCTTCTCCCGTTGAAAGGCCTCCAGCTCCCCCTCAGCTGTGTCCAAGCTGGCTTCCACCACTTTCACCTGCAGAGATGCAAGCCACATACTGATGTGAGGACTTCATAATTTGGCCCTAAAGCAGCCACCATAGCAATGGTGACTGAGGGCTGCTCTGGGACTGGCTTAGAAGTAGGGTCCCAATCCATCAGATTTGTACTGTTGGGTTCTATGTTAAAGTGAAGGCAACTTTTGTCTAGTTTAAAGGGAATGTGATATGGAAGGGCCACGCTATTTTGTTCTGTCTTGTTATCTGTAGTGAACTTCCCTGCCCAATAGTAGGATCATCTCCTTTCTAAAGTGAGGTTCTATGCTGACTGTATTGGTGCAAAAATGGCCTTTTTACTCAGTAAGCCCCCCCCTCACTGTGCATATCAGAATGACATAAAAACAGCCATACTGGGTCAGACCAAAGGTCCATCTAGCCCAATATCCTGTCTTCCAACAGTGGCCAGTGCCAGGTGCCCCAGAGGGAATGAACAGAACAGGTAATCAGCAAGTGATTGATTCCTTGTCACCCATTCCCAGCTTCTGGCAAACAGAGGCTAGGGACACCATGCCTGCCCATCCTGGCTATTAGACATTGATGGACCTATCAGCCATGAATTTATCTAGTTCTTTTTTGAACCCTGTTATAGTCTTGGCCTTCACAACATCCTTTGGCAAGGAGTTCCACAGGTTGACTGTGCGTTGTGTGAAAAAATACTTCCTTTTGTTGTTTTAAACATGCTGCCTATTAATTTCATTTGGTGACCCCTAGGTCTTGTGTTATGAGAAGGGGTAAATAACACTTCCTTTTATAGACCTCAATCATATCCCCCCTTAGTTGTCTCTTTTCCAAGCTGAAAAGTCCCAGTTTTATTATTCTCTCCTCATATGGCAGCCGTTCCATACACCTAATCATTTTTGTTGCCCTTTTCTGAACCTTTTCCAATTCCAATATATCTTTTTTGAGATGGGGCGACCAAATCTGCATGCAGTATTCAAGATGTGGGTATACCATGGATTTATATAGAGGCAATATGATATTTTCTGTCTTATTATCTATCCCTTTCTTAATGAGTCCCAACATTCTGTTCGCTTTTTTGACTGCCGCTGCACATTGAGTGGATGTTTTTAGAGAACTATCCACAATGACTCCAAGATCTTTCTTGAATGGTAACAGCTAATTTACACCCCATCATTTTATATGTCTAGTTGGGATTATGTTTTCCAATGTGCATTACTTTGCATTTATCAACAATGATTTTCATCTGCCATTTTGTTGCCCAGTCACCCAGTTTTGAGAGATCTTTTTGTAGCTCTTCACAGTCTGTCTGGGACTTAACTATCTTGAGTAGTTTTGTATCATCTGCAAATGTTGCCACCTCACTGGTTACCCCTTTTTCCAGATCATTTATGAATATGTTAAATAGGACTGGGCCCAGTACAGACCCTTGGGAGACACCACTATATACCTCTCTCCATTCTGAAAACTGACCATTTATTCCTACTCCTTTTCTCCTATCTTTTAACCAGTTACCAGTCCATCAGAGGACCTTCCCTCCTATTCCATGACTCCTTACTTTGCTTAAGAGCCTTTGGTGAGGGACCTTGTCAAAGGCTTTCTGAAAATCTAAATATACTATATCCACAGGATCCCCCTTGTCCACATGCTTATTGAGCCCCTCAAAGAATTCTAGTAGATTGGTGAGGCATGATTTCCCTTTACAAAAACCATGTTGACTCTTCCCCAACAAATTATGTTCACCTATATGTCTGACAATTTTGTTCTTTAGTATAGTGTCAACCAGTTTGCCCAGTACTGAAGTCAGGCTTACCTGCCTATAATTGCCAGAGCCCTTTTTAAAAATTGGCGTCACATTAGCTATCCTCCAGTCATTTTGTACAGAAGCTGATTTAAATGATAAGTTACAGACCTACAGTTAGTAGTTCTGTAATTTCACATCTGAGTTCCTTAGGACTCTTGGGTGAATACCATCAACCCACTTTAGTGACTAAAATAATAAGCTTTTACTTCAATTAGCCTTGCAGAGTCCACAAGCTATGGGAAGGGGGTCTGGATTCTATTCTGGCTCATGCATCATCAACAGCATTGTTCTAGTAAATTCTGCTTGGAGGATGTTGATGCAATGTGAGAAGAAAAGAACCCAGCTTGACTCTCAGATCCCAGGGTGAATGTGTGGTGTTGAGATTAGAAAAATCTTTATCAAACAAACATACAAACTTGTAAACTGAGCACATTAGATTGGGTATCCTTGAGACACAGTAAAAATGGACCTTTACACAATGCTGGTTTTTTTTTTTTTTTTTTTTTTGCAGAGTAGTTTTTCAAAACAGAATCTCACTTTAAATTAAAAAAAAAAACGTGTTTTTGAATTAGTAAAAAATTAAACTTCCAGATGAAAAAAAAAAAAAGCCCAAGAGCTCAGAATAACTTAATGTTAAAAGATGCAATCAAAAAGACTGCAAATTACACTTACAAAAATAATCCACACCCTTAAATTTATTTAATAATATTTCAACAAAGCTCAGGTTTATTTGTTAGTTACTAGTGTGATGAGTGTTCTAGAAATACCTAAAATAGGAAGGTTTTTTTTAACTTTATTTGCTATTATTTCAGACTCTCTCTCTCTCTCTCATTCCAGCAAAATCCTGTTTGTGACATGGCTATAACATGATGTGAATGATGCAGCAAAATGATCCAGATTCTCAGCTGCTATAAATCACTGTAGCTCTACTGACTTCAATGGAGCTATGCTGATTTTCACACTTTGAGAATCTGGCCTGGTATCTTTACACTAAGGGAAGAGGCATAAAACACTAAGGGAAGAGGCATAAAATTATATAGTTTCAGATGTATCATGCAATCAAGCTATAAAATAGAGACAGCAAATAACTGCTGCAAGAACATTTCTCAACAGTGATGCTTTGCAGCCTCAAGTGCATTACATGTCACTTCACCCACCACTAAAGCAATGGAATACCACAGCCGTGTAGCACAGCAACACTGCATACCACTTTAGGACAGGATGTGAAGATCAGTGTATCAAATTGCTACTAAAAGGGGAATTTATGTGGGCAGAATGTAATCACCCTCACTGCAATTTTGCCAGGTCTTTGCCCACAAATCCTGCCAAAAGTGCCAATGGATCTTCGATGACTTTGAGAGGTTAGGCCCTTGGTTTTAAGTCTCAATGAAAAAATGACAACTCGAGTACCACGCCATCCCCATCTACACAGAGCAAATGAGGCTTGCTGGGAAGTTGAGAGCCTATTGTACCTTTTTAGCCAAGGCATCATATTCCTTTTTGAGATTATCAATAACTTTCTTCTCCTCCACTAAGGCTTCCTCAATGTCTAGCCGCTTCTCCCGGAGCTGAAGAGTGTTTTCGAAGAGTGCCTCATCACAATCTGAGAAGGAAGAGAGGTTGGAATTAAACTAGAAGGGTGGCAGCTTTAGTTTAGTTTGGACTTAACTATATTTATAGATTGGACTGGTAGCCCCACCTAAGATTCCCTGACATTTCCCATTATAAGACCCTGTTTTCAGTTGCTTATAACATTGCCAAACTTTAACTCTCTTGGGCTGAAATTTTCCATCCCAGGAGCCTGCCTCAGTCTGATTCATTTTGGAAAATTTCAGATGCAATGCTTCAGTCATTTCCAAGAACAAGACTAGGGAAAAAAACTTGTTTTTCCATGTTAAATTCTGGAAGTCTTTTTTTGAGATTTAGCACCCCCTTGTGTTGAACAAGAACCTGGAATTTGGTATGGGGTGACCTTTGTGTCAGGGATCTAAATTCCCCAAAGATTACATTTGTACTGAGCATGCACCAGCCCTGGGCTAAAAGCAGGGCCTTCCCTGCAATTGCATCTCTGGGCTGCTGTGAGCCATTCCAGGTCTAAGCACCAGAACTAAGAGCAAGAAGCCTGTCTCTCTTGTGTTTTCAATGATCTCCTGCACCAGGTTGAGGCAGCATGAGCGAGGAAGCTGTCTGATTTGAACAGAGGGGACGAGAGCTGGATCTGCAGGGAGCGATGGAGAGTACATTGGGACAAGCAACCTGAGAGGGGGAAATGGACTGGCTGGGCTAAGAGATGGATCTTGGAGCCAGGAGGGAAATGGAGTGGGAACTAAAATTAGATGAGGAGTGGGGGGATATTGGTACTGGATGGGCAAGAATACTAGAACAGAAAACCAGTGGGGTGGAGAAAGGAGGGTGGGAGGGAAAAGAGATCTGACAAGGAGCCAGGGTGCATAGGAAGAACTGGGACTGGCTGGGCAAAGAGATGTGGACAAGGAATTGATGGGAAGAGGGGGATCACCCAATATTGGACAAGGAACACAGGAAGGGAGATTGGGACTTGGAGTCAGTTGGAATGGAGAATATGGATGGATCAGGGAGACAGACAAATCAGAAGGGGAGCCAAGAGGTGGGGAACTGGAACTGGCTGGGCAAGAAAACTGGGGACAAGGAGATGAGGGTTGGGGGGAGGGTACAGGGAATGGCTGGGAAAGAAGACTGGGACTGAGACCGGGGGACTGTGGGATAGGGAGTCCATACTGTCAGCTCAGTGTGTCAATTAAAACACTAAGCATGTGTGAAAGACAGCAGACATCACTCACAAGTCAGGAATGAACAATGAACAAGACAAACCTCATTAAGAACACAAACAAGTAAAGATAAAAACACAAATTCAATTCTCTGCCTTCTCCTTGCATCAATAATTTGTACTTTGCAGAAGCTTTTAACTGTCTATCAGGATTCTCCTCCCACCACAGCATAGAAGGAAAGAATATGGATAACAATACCATTAGCGAACTGACAAAAAAATCAGTTATAAAAATATGGCAAGGCAATTTGCTAATCAGTTCTAATGAAATCAGAAATAAACCAGCCTGAAAAGCAGCCTTGTAAATGGTCATAAAAATACACCAGGCCAAGCTCAAACATTTACTAAACTAATGGTTTTACTCACTCAACAAAATAAGTTACTTGCCCTTGCTGACTGGGCGGGTAGGATTTTACAAAGGTGCTGAACAGACAAGTTTAAAAATAAATAAAACCTTTAACCTTTACTGGTAAATCAAAGAAATATGCCTGCCAATGAGCAATTATGGCCTATGTCCACTAGATGGCAACAAAGAACTTAATTTACACTCCAAATTAGAAGAAGGAGTCTGGTGGCACCTTAAAGACTAACAGATTTATTTGGGCATAAGCTTTTGTGGGTAAAAAACCCATATGCATCTGAAGAAGTGGGTTTTTTTACCCACGAAAGCTTATGCCCAAATAAATCTGTTAGTCTTTAAGGTGCCACCGGACTCCTTGTTGTTTTTGTGGATACAGACTAACCCGGCTACCCCCTGATACTCCAAATTAGGGACCATTCAGGATTTCCATGGGATGAAGGAAAACAATCTTAGCAAAAATGTTTATTCTTTGTGTTTCCATGGTAAGAGCATATATTACAGGCTCCAATTCCACCCCTCAGAGAGAAAACGGTCAGGAAATGGGAAACAGTCCTTCACTCTTAATTAATTCATTGAACTTTGTGTTGTACATTTACCTGACTTGTGAGTGATGATCATCACCACACTCCTGTGCAATAAGTATTATGCCACTTCCATTTTACAGAGGGGAAAAGATTCTCACTGAGTGTCTACTGCCTAGGGTCTCTCACTGAGTCGGTGGCAGAGATGGGAAGAGAACCCAGACCTCCTGGTAATTTGTCCCCCATCCATAAGTATTTCAGGGTTGGCTACAGGTATGTAATGTTTTGAAAAAGAAACCTATTGGCTTTTTGTTCCTTTTTTCACAAATAAAAAGTTGGAAGCAAATACCAATGCAGCCCCACTGGCTCTCATCAGAACTCGTTTAAAGTTAGTTCCCTTTTTGATTTTTAAGAATTAGATTTTTCCTTCACTTACCTTCTCCCCAGAGATGGTAATTGAGGTCCCCTAGGCTATATGTCATTGCACTGCAGTTATTACAGGTTGATGAAGCAAGGGAATATTGAAACGTTTATCTATGGTTATCTATTGCAAATGGTTGCTACTCCTCTTTACAAATAACCAAATGCTATTTAACACACAGACCAGATTCTGTCATCCTTACTCAAATTGAGTAGTACTCTTCTCCACAGTGGTCCCATCTGCATCACTGAGATTACTTAAGGAGCAAGGTGGGAAAGAGTCCGGGCCATAATAATATTATTAAACCTAAGAAAAAAATCCTGATTTTGAATTTAAATTCACAGTGTTACCCATAAAGCTAAACAAGTAGAGCGCACCAGAAAGTAATGGCTCACTTACTCTTTGGGCAAACAGAGTCATCAAAGACTTCATCATCAGATCCTGAATCTTCTTCATCGCTCTCCAAGCTAGACTCATCGTCACTCTCTTCATCGCTTTCCTCCTCTTCATCTGGGAAAGGAAAGCAGTATTGTTAGCATTCAGAAAACCCTGGTTCTAATCTGTGACAGGCTGGCTGGCTGTACAGCACACCAGTGGAGCCCTAATGAGCAATACCATACTCCTGGCTTTCAAAAGCCAATTAAATCATTTAAAGAGCACCACCAATGGAAACAGTGCTTTACAAACTACTGAGACCACAGTCCTGCAACTGACAGCATGTAGCCAAACTGCTGCACCTGCACAAAGCCCTGTTGAAGTCACAAAGGCTCAGCAGTCCACCCAGACACTGTCAGTCAGAATCAGGGCTTCGGATCTATTCCAGGCCCAGAAGAGTTTGCAGTCTAAGAATGACACAGCAAATTAATCCTTTAGAGTAACTGGAAAGAGCTAGTTTCCCAGAAAGGTGATGATTATATATTTTGAACAAGACAAAATGGTGACTGGCTCCTGCTTAAGGATTCTAGTTTCCCTGTTTAGATACATTGATCCCACTAGCATAAGCCCAGACTGGTACAGTATCTCTCACTTATATACAGTATCTTACCTGTACAAAAAGTTATCCTATTAAAGAAATGTATAGTGAGTTGAAAGTACTCAGCAGAAGTTAATTCATGCTGGCATTTACACACAGCAGGTATCCGACAAGGGAAAAGGTGACAGTATCTTGTATTATAGGATTACAGTAGAGACCCTAGAATTATAGATGAAGATGGATGTTCATTCTTATAAACTATTTAAGGCTGCTTAAAAACTTTTGTAAAATGACTCTTTGGACTGAATTTTCTTATACTTGTACACAACCCACGGGTGAATTTTGGGGGAAACTGGTAAAATGTCATTTTGCTGGCTATTTTTGAGCTATCAGAAGACAGAAAGAAAAATATATTCTGTTGTTAGAAATGTCAGGTTGGTTTCTTTGCACTTGGATCAGCGACTCAAATAGTTTTATTTTTAAAGTTCATACCTGGCACGGAAAGGTCACTTACAGCAATAGGTGTTCTCCTGGTATGTTATTTTTGCAGATCCCTTCTTATGAGATGGGAGAACTGTGCCCATTGAGTTTGAGTGAACACATCCCCCAACAATTCAAATGTTCTGAAAGAGGTTAGTAAAGGGACATGTGGGCCCAACCACCTTCAGTCCCTTCCACTAATTCAATGAATCCACAGGACAAAGAAGTGGAGAAAGAGATTAACAGATATTGGTACATGCACAGTTAGATAAAGGTACCTTCTTTCTTTCTTTTTTGCATTCCTTAATGTATATATCCTTTTTTAATGTACTGTAGTTATTCTGCATTGAAACCTAGGGGTTCGGTCATCTTGTGTGTTACCATCCAGCTGAGGAAATTAACTAACTAAAAAGGTGAGCTATGTGTTGTTATTGCCTATATTTGCTGCCAGTTCATACTGTACATGATCACCTCCTAGAAACCAAATGCCAGATCAAAGATAAAGAAGAAATATTTCAGATCAATAGTACTGTCTAGTATTAAACAGTTCAGAACCTATCTGCTGAGGAAAATCCAATAGATTGAGTTCTTCGAATTGATCTATTAATTGACTAATGGATGATTACAGATTGGGTCTATGATTACTAGGGTTGCCAACCCTCCAGGATGGTCCTGGAGTTTCCAAGAATTAAAGATTATGTCATGTGATGAAACCTCCAGGAATACGTCCAACCAGAATTGGCAACCCTAATGATTACTCATTAGTCAATTGATAGATTGAAAAGGAAATTTAGTGTACACAGATGCCAGACTGACAGCTGTCCACAGATCAGGTACAGCATAGGCGGCAGCTGTGTAAAACTTTGCTCCCTTTTTCCACTCAACACCTACATGCCTCATCGCTGATTTTAAGGTCTTTTGACACTACAAATACAATTGTGCAAGGGATGTGATTACAACACTATTATCCCTCATGATGGTTACAAAACAGTTTGGTCTTATAGTATAGATTGGACCTAGTCATATGTTTTGTTTATGACCTGGAACCAGGTTAAAGCCTCGTATCTGTCCAGGGTTTCAGCCAAGTTTTGGGACACAGTTCAGTGCCATCGCTACATGACAAGGCTGAATTGTGTAAACGAATACATAAAACTATAGAAACAACGTATCCAACCTCTGTCTCCTTCCACATCTTTCTTCTTAATACGCTTGATCTTCTTCTTCAGGACCTTAGTGAGGAAGCTGGCAAATTTGTTGTTCTCTCCAAGGGATGCTTGGAAAGTGGCATAAAGTGCCTTCTCGCGTTCCTGAAGCTTTGCAATCTCATATTTTTTATCCTCCATCTGTGAGAGGTAGTTGTCTAATTTCCACTAAAAAACAAAAACAACACCCCCCCCAAACAATGTAAAACAACTCAGTATATTAAACTGATAGAGAGCTGTTGAAGCATTAGCCTTTTAGGCTGTTGTCAGCACCTGTTAGATCTTTTTAGCATACACTTCTACCCCGATATAACGCTGTCCTCAGGAGCCAAAAAATCTTACCGCATTATAGGTGAAACTGCGTTATATCGAACTTGCTTTGATCTGCCGGAGTGCGCAGTCCCGCCCCCCTGGAGCGCTGCTTTACCGTGTTATATCCAAATTTGTGTTATATTGGGTCACGTTATATCGGGGTAGAGGTGTATATGTAAAGGCAGCAATTCCTAGTAGTGAGCAAGGGATTGGAGGTCGGGGTCTCTGCTTTCTAGTCCCAGTTCTCTGCCAGTCACTTGCTGTGTGATGCTGGACAAGTCACTTTCCTTCTCTGTGCTTCAGTTTCACCATCAGTAAAATGAGGATAATGATACTGACCCACTTTTGCAAAGTGCTTTGAGATCTTCAGATGAAATCCACTAAATACATGCTAATTATTATAATTTATGCATTTCAGTTGTTGAGTTAAGAGCAATTTATCCATCTAGAGAGAGACAGACAGACAGACTTGTTGAAATTGGTAGGCTTGAAATTCGATTCACTTTTTTTTTCTTCTTCCCTAATATGGGCCCCAATCTAGGAAAGCACATAAGCATCTGTTTAACTGAAAGAACATGGTTCTACTGACTTCAGTTCTTCACTGTTAACCAAGTTCCAATTGCAGAGGCAAATTCTCTCTGAAGTTATACTTGTGTTACCCATTTGAAAATGGAAAGGGTGACATCTGTGTCACCCTGGGCAGAATTTGGCTTGAAGAATCTGCTACTGAAGATGCATGAGCCAGAAAGATCCCAGCTTGAATCTCAGATCCCAGGATGAGTTAGTAGGCCTCGGAGTTTGAAAATTCACCTTTATATTTGTAAAGAAAGCAAATCTGATCTGGCATCACTGAGAAGCCATAAAGGTGGAGCCCCATGATGCTATTTTTACAGTCACCTTCCAAAGGAGAACTGCATATTTTAAGGTAGGATATAGATTTTAATTTCATACTTCCAATGGTTTATAAAAATACAAGCATGAAGGGAAAGAAGAATCCATATTTAAGTTTAAAAGGACTGCCCTTATATTATCAATGAATGTTTCTTGTTTCTTAGAATTCAGCACTAAGGAATCGGCTGGTGCATAAGGGCAGCAGAAGGACATTCCCGCCTCTTTTTGGGATGTTTGTTTCCAGGCCACCAGTTGCAGTAGTAACAAATCAGATAGCGTATCCTACATACTTGCATCTCTTCCACCTCATTGCTGAGGTTGTTGACACGCTCCTGGAGAGTGTCCTCGTGTTTCTCAAAGTTCTTAAGGAGAAGCAGCTCCTCAAACCACGTGATGTGACGTAGGTCAGCACACTTCATCTGCGTGTCCAGCTTCAGCTTCTGGTGCCGCAGGAGGTGGAGCTCAGCATCAAAGGTGACCACCAGTTCATTGATCTGGAATGTCGGAAGGGGGAAAAGTGGAGTGGGAAAAAAATCAAGAAATGAGTCTAAATATGCAAGGCAAGAGACAGGAGCAAAAAAGAAAATTTTCCTGCCTGTTAAACCAACAATTTGCCAGCAACATTTATTATGAGCTACTTTGGTATTCAAGATAACAACATTAATCCCTGGGAATATTTTTTATATCCATGGTGCAAATATAAGAATCACCAGAAATTCCACAGATGTTTCGATGCCTCCCATCATCCCCAATTAATCTCCAAAGAACTATCTCACATTTCTATGCTGGCTGCACTTTCATGTAATCTCCTGCCTGCTGCAGCAGCAGACCCATGTTACTGACCTCCACCTCATCCACCCTCTTGCAGAATATCTACCAACTTCTTCCTTGGGAAGGTACAACAGTTTCAGCACGAGTATCTGCCAAAACTAGGTTAACCACGGGTTTTCTTTCAGAGGCAAGGTAATACCCACAATGGTGTTCTAGTGCACTCTGAAGTTTAATACATCAGCTCCACAGTTTGTTCTAGTGGACTCTCCTGGACTTCCCAAAGGCAATGCAAAAGCCAAAAGCTGCCACAGCATCAGTGGGACAGTTGTAAAGAGAGCTCTGTGAATTGGTTTTGTTTTGGGCATGGTAGGGGCAGTCACCCTTGAAAAGTTCCCTTTTATTCTCCTACCCTCTTGATCAAGGTCTCCTGAAGGTAAATGTTTCTGATCTTCTCCCGTTTTAAAATTTCCAGTTCCATCTCTGTTGGCTCTGCCTTTTCAATCTCAAAAACCTTTGGTTGCATTGGGGTGACTGAGGATGCTATTCTCATTGATCTCACACTTGAGCCTCTTGAGGGGGAATCTATTTCTTTTAGAGAAGGTGCATGAAGGAACTTTCCCCCAAACACTGAAAATGATGCGTTATCTTCCACCTGCTCAGAGAGCCTTTGCTTGTGCTCCTGCTCTTGTTTGAACTTCAAAAGAATATTATTGTCATATTGGAATTTTTTTTCTGGAGTCTCCTCCGGGTGTAACTGAGGGATTGGGGGAATAGGGAGTTGTTCAGATGCATCCAAGGCTGATTGTATGGATTTCAGTTCTTGGACCAGGCAGACGATCTCTTCAATAATAGCCACCTTGAGGTCCCTAAGTGAGATGATCCATTTGTTCATTGTCAATTTCTTTTCATGGACCTGCAAAGAGGAGGAATTTTAGTGTGACTTGCCAAGGACACTTCTACAGCATAAAATCTTCTCTGACACAGGACATTGATCAGTGGTTTGTCTAACTTAAACAATCCCGAAGGGTTTAAACGCTTAACACGACAGATAAAGAGAGGTTACTTAGCAGTAACTGTTGTTCTTCAAGTGTGTCACCTCTGCATAGTCACACTTATGGGATTAGCACCTCCTGGCACTGAGCTGTGGAATCTTTCTAGTGAGCAGGATCTGTTGAGGCCACTCACACTCTTTCCCTTGCAGAAGATTCCATGGGTATCAAAGGAGGAGTGGGGCCCCAACCACACTTCAGTTCCTTCCAGAGGTGGCAGAAGTTCACTTTGAATGGGGGCGAGGTGTGGGCAAAGTGTGGGGGCAGTGAAACAGAATGAAGAAATTGGGGTCTCTCTCTCACCAGGAATAACTGCTCCTGGGTCTGGTCCTGGTCCTATCACCCCATTTCTACCTGCTTCCAGGCCTGATCCCAGGTGCCACAACAGCTGTTCCAGTCTCTCTTGGTCCTGGTCTCACCTCTGCCCCCAGCAGCAACAGAGCCCCACCCAGCCTGAGCAGCTGCAATTTACGAAATGCTTATCTGTGTTTCTGCAGAGGCAGAAACATAGATCAGCTCCCACAATATTTCTATTGCAGGGGAACTAGCCCACACCACTGTCCTGGTTCTGCTGCTCTTGGTTTCTTCCCTAATTTCAGAGTTCTTGATCTGAGAAGAGGGTTAGGTGGACAGGGAACGTAAACATGCAGAGGCAACACTCTCAAAGAACAAAGTTACAGGTAAGCAACCTCCTTTCTTCTTTGAGTGACCTCTGTATATTCTCACTCATCAGAGATTAGTGAGATTAAAAAATTAAGTTTTCCCACAGGCATCCTCCCTACATGAGCACTCAGGTTCAGGTACATTTAGAACAATTTTAGGCATCTGTGCCTGAAACAAAGTTGCCTGCTACATCCAACAGGGGATGAAAATCCAAAATGTTCCTAACACTGCAGCATGTTTCTATTAAAGGGCAGGGAAAAATCAATTCCTCTGCTTAATATATTTGCTTGGTCAATGAAGGCCATCTGAGGATTATTATAACAGGTATGGACTGATGTAACCTTGGGCTAGGTGAAACACAAAAGCTTGGCAAAATGAGCACCAATGTGCAGTAAAAACTGACCACACATGGTCTGTCCCTAGCGGCCCTCCACCATGTCACTTTCAAAACATTTTGCAATGGAGCATTTTCCAAAAAGGGGGCGGATTCACTGGCAGTGGGGCTATTTACATACCGCCACCTCTAACGATCTAAGCTGCATCTTCTTCTTCTCTGCGTTCATACGCATGTGCTCCGGGATCTTGTAGTTTGTGGCTGTCTTCAGTTTGAAATCCCCCATGTTTTCCTGAGCCTCTTTGATGTCCTGAACATCCTTGGGGTTCTCATAGTTGTCACTGGGTTTGCTCTTGTATCTGCCAAGCACCGAAACCAAGCAGAAATTCAAAGACTGCCCAAATCTCCCACTTCTGTGCTTACCTTACCTGTTGATAACTTCTGCTTTGTGAAACAAGGCGTGGTAGAAGAGTTAGGAGTCAGCGGAAGACTAAGTACTACTTAGAAGGAAATATCAATTGTTTGGAAGAGTTTATCTGTGTGTAACAGGAATGTTAGAAAGTGATCCATACTTGGGGACGAATGTCTCCTTTAGTTTTGAAGAGAAAAACAAACATCCATAGGAAAATGTGATTTTTAAAAACTAAACAAATACATGATGTAGCCATTAAGGACAGATTCATATAAGACCCTTGAATGAGGCTCTGGGCTCAGAGAAGACCCTTGTATAGCAGTGAGCAGCAGACAGTACGCTATAAAGCTGATTTTAGCTGACAAAACACCCAACAAAGAGGAGATGGCACCAACCATGTGTAGCACCTCCCCTGATTCAATACCTCAAGCCATGTTAAGACCCAAGGAAAGGGTAGGGGCAGGAGAGGGGATAGGAGTTACAAGACTAATTCAACTAATGTGCATAGCACATGCTGCTGACTTTCTCAGAGAGATGGTTGGCAAAGTTCTGCTTGGCTGCAGCATAGAGTACAGGGCCTAATCGTACAGTTCTTACCCAGTCAAATTCTCATTGACTTCAAGAATTTGCAACTCACTGCACTATCTTTCTGCCTTCATTGCTGGCTCTATTCATGTCAGTAAGCTATACATTAAGTTTGAAGAGATTCCTGTTTTCCATGCATTTTGAGAGACTTTCTTGGCATTTTCCATTTTAAGAGTGGAGCCAGCAGGGAAAGGGAAGGGACAGTGTGACATGTACGTACACACATGCTAACATAATGTTTATGATGTTAGTGCAAGTGGCTCAACCACACTATCGCTGCTCAAGGGGTTAATCAAGGGCAGACCCTAGAAGTCTTGGTGGCCCCAAGCCAAGATGGAATTAGACACCTCCAACAAGTACTCCCTTCTTCCTTTTCCCTCACCTCCCCACCTGATTGTGTCATTTAGCCCTCTACATTGGCATTGCTTTAAAAGAGGAGCCGTGGCAGCCAGCACAAAAAATTCTAAGGTTCACCTGAGATTCCAGAGCATCTGCTGTCCATAACTGACATTTGGAGCTAATTAGTTTTTAAATTGCCCCCTTAGAATAATAGGGAATTATACAAAAACATAACAGTAGCATATGAGAGCTAAGTACAATTATTTGACCACAGACAAAGGCAGGCCAATGGAAAGATGCAGTTTGTGATTCAGGACTTACAGTTCATCCCACTCCTTCCTTCTTTGCATAATCTTAGCTTTGGCCCTGTCAGCTTTCTCCATATTTTTTCTAATTTGTTCAAGTCGGTTTCCACCAAAACGTCCTATAGCACCTTGCAGCTGGGGCCTTTTCTTCAGCTTGTCAGCTTCCATCGCCTCTTCACTAACTCCAGCAGCCTGACCTAAAAAGAATGAAGTGGATGTGTAAGCATTAGGTATTCTGATGTGACCTAAAAGCAAGTCACAGTTACTGTAAGCCATACTGGGCCAGCTCCTCAGCTGGTATAAATCAGCATCGCTTCAGTCAATGGTCCTTTGCTCATGCCATATTATCAATCGGTGAAAAAAACTATAATGCTGTGCAACTTTGTCTCCCCTTTGGGTTGATGGGTTTTTGCCAACATTGACTAGAATGTGGAAAACATCTGGGTTCTAAATGGCACAGGGGAACTGTTGATTGAGAATGCAAAGTGGTGACTGAAACAGAACATGAAGATAACTCTGTGACCACTTTCTGTTGCCAAGTTTCTTTGCTTAAAGGTGATGTGATGTACTGCAGTCTCTTCCACTCAGGAAAATAAACAAGGTGAGATGAAGGATGGAAAGCACATTATGGTAAACAGAATGGCAGCATTTAGGCCTCTGCATATGTCTTACTTGTCTCTTTCTGGCTTTCTCGCCTTTGCTCTGCTTCTTTTCCTAATTTGCTTGTTCTCCTTTTCCCTGTTTGACTTTGTTTTCTGGCTTTGTAGTACCTCTCGGAGATTGCCAGGAGCCTATACGTGGAGATTTGATGATTACTTCCTATAGCACGAACGACCACTGTGTCAAATTCCAGAGTGTCCCGAAACCTAAGGAAACAAAATAGAGATAGCATTCATTATTGTCTGATTTCTGCAGTAGCAGTCTGTGACGTATTTTCCTTCTAGCCCATATTGCTGCCCCAAAAGGCTTAAACAATGTATTATACTAATTAAATATATTATACAACCATAGTATTTGCAAACATAAAACAACAGATATCAGTGCTATGATAGAAGTACCTTCCATTGACCTCATGAAGTCTAGAAATGGAGCCACTCAAGCATGGGCATATCAACAATACCCCATCAACCAAAATGGTGTCTAAGGCATCTGACAGATCAAGGTGAACTAGTGTAGATAGTTGATCTTTGTCTACCACCAGAAAAATCACCTAGCAGAGCAATCTCTATATCAAACTCAGGCCTAAAACTGGACTCGATGGGGTCAAGGAGATCTGAGGAGTCCAGGAATCAACAGAATTGCATCACTACAGCATTCTTCCCCACAAAGGGGAGGGGAGGGATAGCTCAGTGGTTTGAGCATTGGCCTGCTAAACCCAGGGTTGTGTTCAATCCTTGAGTGGGCCATTGAGGGATATGGGGAGGGGAACTGTCAGGGGACAGTATTTGGTCCTGCTATGAAGGCAGGGGACTGGACTCAATGGCCTTTCAAGGTCCCTTCCAGTTCTATGAGATAGGTATATCTCCATATATTATTATTATATTTATTATAAACAGAGATTTTCAATAGGGTTTTAATTGGTGAGATTCTCCACATCAGGAGATGGTTTGACCACTACTCAATAAACCATCTGTTCTTAAGGAATGCTGGTACATTGCCCTCCCAAAGTGAGACAAGGACCATCTCTTCCATAGCAAGCAACAGTTTGTCCCCAGCTGCACTTCACCACACATGAAGGACATGGGTTCACTGCACAGTTTATTCCTCAGAGTTCCACCAGCACTTCTAGAACCCCAGCAAATGTCACTGGCTGAAACTCAAGCAGAGCTGTTCCCCCAAAACCTGGCTCTGATGCCATGGAGGTGGATAGCACAGTCCTGATTCAGTAATAACCTGATTTGCATATCAGTGCTTGCCTAACTTGTGTATGTTTCAGACCAAATGAGAATACAGTCACAAACAGGACATATATACACTTTAGTTCTATGAAGAAAATGTTCCTTTCTTGTTCCTCAACGCAGATTGAACTTAGTTAATGGAAGATCTCAAGGTAGAGGAGGGTAAAAGAAAGCAAGTCCTTACCGACTCTGCAATTTCTGCAGCCCAATGCGGTGCTTCTCCTGATCCCAAGCCAACTCCTTCTGCACTAGTTGGATTCTCTGTGCTGTCTGCCTATCCATTTCCTCACGGATTCTGTGGTCCATCTCGAATTCCTGCAGATAGATGGGAAACTGTGTCATAGCATGCTGAATGCTAGGTGAGGATAGTAGCAGTGGTTAGGTTTAAGACATATTTTTGTTCAGACATAGGAGTTAATGTGCATCGACCCAACTGCTCACTCCAGCAGCTGTTCACCGCAGTGGAGAGAGCCACGTTCTTCCAAAACTCTTCTCTAGTGTCACCCAGCACTAGGTGTGGGTTGGAGCTCCTGGCATATTAAAATATATACACACAAACACACCTTCTTCCAATCCATCTAAAATTGAAAAAGTAATGAACTCCAATGCTTCTCCAGAGCAGGAATCAAATACAGTGTGCAAGGGCGAACCTAGGCAAATCAGTACTTCTGCCCCTTGCTAGCTTTACCACTTTCACTCACTTCAGGGTGCTTCTCGATCATACTTCCATTCCCTTCACTGTAGCCTTTAAAGAGTGACTGGAAATCAGCAGCATTGCTGCTTGGTCTATAGGTCTTAAAGGTACTTCTGAGGCACTAACTTCTGCAGCACACTCAGAAATGCCTGTGCCATGGGGAAGCAGTTTATTTAAGGAGCTGGAGTGGGAAGGGGGGGGGAAATGGGTTGGTCATATTTTGATTCTAACACACTGGACACAGCTCATTTTAAAGTGGCAGCCTAATCCAAGGATAAAGGACTTATACACCTGTCATAACTATAAAGGGAAGGGTAACAGCCCTCCTGTGTACAATACTATAAAATCCCTCCTGGCCAGAGACACCAAAATCCTTTTACCCGTAAAGGATTAAGAAGCTCAGGTAACCTGGCTGACACCTGACCCAAAGGACCAATAAGGGGACAAGATACTTTCAAATCTTGGTGGGGGGAGGAAGGCTTTTGTTTGTGCTCTTTGTTTTGGGGGTTGTTCGCTCTTGGAACTAAGAGGGACCAGACATCAATCCATGCTCTCCAAATCTTTCTGAACAAGTCTCTCATATGTCAAACTTGTAAGTAACAGCCAGGCAAGGCGTGTTAGGTTTATCTTTGTTTTCTCAACTTGTAAATGTTCCTTTTGCTAGAGAGTTTACCTCTGTTTACTGTAACTTTGAACCTAAGGCTAGAGGGGGTTCCTCTGGGCTCTTTGAATCTGATTACCCTGTAAAGTTATTTTCCATCCTGATTTTACAGAGATGATTTTTACCTTTCTTTCTTTAATTAAAAGCCTTCTTTTTAAGAACCTCGTTGATTTTTCCTTCTTTTAAGATCCAGGGGGTTTGGATCGGTGTTCACCAGGGAATTGGTGGAGGAGTCTCTTAAGGCTTCCCAGGGAGGGAAAGGTTTTGCGGGGGAAGACAGAGTTTCCCAAATAACTCATAAATCATTTGGGTGGTGGCAGCAAAAGCAAATCTAAGCTGGTAGTTAAGCTTAGAGGTTTTCATGCAGGTCCCCACCTTGTACCCGAAAGTTCAGAGTGGGGAAGAAACCTTGACAACACCAATCTGATGTACCTCTCTGTGTAGCTGCATGTGCTTTGGCAGCTCCATGTTCCTTTGAAGCAGGTGATGAAACTCATGCCTAAGGATGATCAGCTCTTGCCTCTTTTTGTTTTTTTTGTCTTCTGCTGCCTTCATTATCTGGTCATATTCCTTTTTTCGCTTCGCATTCTCAATGCTGGAAATGCAAGAAAAAGGAAGCAGCATTATCTGGATGGTGGAGGGGAAGAGAGAGAGGAGAAACAATACTGTAGCCTTCTAGCCAGGAACAAACACGGGTCAAAATTCTGCCCTCACTGACACTCGTGCAGCTCCCCTGGAATCAATGGGGCTGAAGAAAAGTAGAATGAAACATTAGACTGTAAGCTTTTGGGTGAAGGGATTATCATTTATTACACGTTTGTACAGTGCCTAGCACCAGGGATCTCTGGTTTAGTAGGCCTCTACGTACTATTAGAACTTATATGTTAAATAACAATGTCAGAACATCATGCTACAAAAACAGGTGGATGAGATGGATGTTTGCATAAGGGCTGCACAGGCATTGAAGGCCCCATGTGTCTTGAGACAATGGCCCAACTTTGGAGTGAGCTACTGCCTTCTTTAAGAAGGCAAAAAAGCTGGGCCATATGAACTGAACGCAGAGCTACATCAAGCGCAGCCGTTCTTGCTTTCATCAAGCACGCCTCACCTGTAGGCACTGGGATCCTCAATATCTTCTGCAGTTTTCTCCTTTTCAAGATCTCCCTGTGAACCAAAAATATATTCCTTTGCGTAAACAAGGAATGACACTCAATGGCTCATGAGGCTGTTCCACAAGTTAAGGAAGAACCCCACACTGCTCCTCACAAGTCAAGTGATGTTTGTAAAGCCGGATGAAACCTTCATGATGAATGACACCACAGAGTCACTAAATATCAGGTTCTAATGGTTCCCCCGGGCAAAAAAGAGGCGAATGGAATATTTACCAATGAATACAGGGGCCAAACTGATCCATGATGTAACTCAATTAACGTCAGTGGATTTGAGTTTGGCCCACTACGAATCCCATTTATGTTTAAAGGTAGTGACAGAATTTGAAAACTCTTCCATGTGACTAAAACTAGAATAGACACTCCCTTTGATAAGAAATAGCACTTTTAAGATGGACATAAAGCAATGCTGTCAACCTAGCCTATGGAAATGACGTTATAAAGATCATTAGAGCCCTGCAAATCCGAGGGTATCCGCTTTATATCCATGGACCAGTTCTGCGGACAGCAGCGCAGATGCAGATACAAATTTTGTATCCGCACAGGGAAATGGCGGTAAAAGCCAGGTGGGCAGCAGTGAGGAACCACAGCATGGATCCTCCACCTGCCCTGGGCAGGGAGGCCTGGAGGGCAGGGACACTGGATGTCCAGGGCAGGTGGAGGGTCCGCCACAGTTCCCCACAGCTGCCCGCCCGGCTCTTACCATGCCCAGGCTGTGGATCCAAGCTGGGTTGGGGGAGAGCCATGTTGGCAGCTTTGGGGAGCCTGGGCAGAGGGACTGGGGGCAGGGACACTGAGCAGAGAGGCTGGGACATTTGGCGGGGGGCTGGAGGGCAGGGACACTGGGTGGGGGAGGGCAAGGACACGGGCCGGGGTTTGCTCGGACTCCCCGCCCAGGGCAGGTGGAGGGTCTGCCACAGCTCAGCACAGCTGCCTGCCTGGCTCTTATTGTGGCCGGCCTGTGGCTCCAAGCCGCCCCCTTGCCCAGAGCCGGATCAGGGAGAGCCGCACTGGCAGCTGTGGGGAGCCTGGGTCCCTCCATCTGCCCTGGGCAGGGTACTGGGACACTGGGTGGGGGGCTGCCCTGGGAGCCATGGTGCAGCGGTGGGGGGGCTCTGAGAAGCCCCGGCTGTGTCCCCGCCCCCCAGGCTCCCTGCCCAGCCGAGGGCAGGTGAGGGTCTGCGACTCTGTGCAGGCTTCCCACAGCTGCCCACGCAGTTCTCCTGATAGGGCTCCGAGAGGGGGGATGCCTCAGAGCCTCAGGCTGGCCCCCAGTGTAGAGCCCTACAAATCCGCAGATATCTGCAGCTATCAGAAGATAATTTTTGCGGATAGCGGATCAGATGAAGATACACATTTGTGTATCCGCACAGGGCTCTAGAGATCATCAGATTTTTATGAAAATATTTTAAAGTGCAATCTACTCAAAAAATGATTCTGTCAAGATAGCACTTTTTTATTGAACAGACCTCTCTTTCTTTTGGAGTCAGATCTGGTTACTTCAGTGACTCATTAAGCTTTTACTGAGTTTTACTCCTGTTACCCCTGCAAAACCAATACAGTTAAGAGAGCTAGCGGAAGTGTACTCCTTCTAGTGCATCATCAATAGCATTGTTTCCTAAATTCAAATCAGTTTAATCTGTGAAAACTCAATAAAGGTAATGGGGCAGCACGGGGGTTTTAGAGGCCCTAATTTGGCCTGCAGAATCTTTAATACTGGTGTTGATGTATGAGAATGAAAGAGCCCAGCTTAACTCTCAGTTCTCATGGGATGTTTGCAGGTTAGGTAAATTTAAAAAAAATTCCTTCTTTACTTACAAATTGAGCAACTGTGGTACAGAAGCCACTGATAAAAAATAAACATAGTGCCTTTATGCTGCCATATTTTAAGTCTCTATTCAGAGTAGAACTGCACTTTAATAAAAAGAAGCACAGAAGAGAGAGAAAATCTGCCAAATCTTTGTTGTTCTCAACATACAAACATGTGAAGTGATGATTAGCTAAGGGAGGCCATGTACATCAACAGAATAAACAGACCTTACACTTTTAGAGGGAAGAAAAAAAGCACTGAGAGGAGAAAGAGAAGGAGAATTACAGACATAAAGACTATTATTACATTAGCAGACATTTTGCATGGGCTCATATTCACAAATTGCTTTGAAAATCCTCAGTTTTTGCCATGAATGACCCACAATGCAAAAGGACTGAGTGTTTTTTGCACAGACGTAGTAACAGACCCGCATTACTTAGCACTAGAGGGTACTCTGGTATTCATAGATTTGGACATGTCCTGGAGAATGAACTGTAATGCTTTTACCTATGCACCAGAACACAATACAGAAGAATTAGGGAATGTGTTCATTCAGTAACTCACTCTTGGAGAGGGCACTTTGGCTTTTAGCTCTCTTTGAATGTCCTCTGGAGACAGGATATTGAAGGTAAAGATGTTGCTATCTGCTCCACAGGTAACCAGGAATCGGTCATCATAACTAGAGTAGATCGCCTGGATTTGGCCATAATCGTTGTCATGCATGTTGAAGGACCAGTATCCGTTCATCATGTCTGCTGACAGGTCTTTGTCCTGGAGAGGATAAACTCGCACTGCTCCATCCTTCATCCCACAGAACATCAACAGCTTGCTGGTGCTGTAAAGTGAACAAAAGCTAAACAATTCCAGGTACTGATCTAGAACAGTTAATGTTGCAACAGCAAAGAGCCAATGACACTTGTGAACGAAAGCTAAATTAACACAATGGTGAAATTCACCCGGGTATGAAGGGCTGGAGCAAGGTTCTCTCACCCGTACCACTTATGCCCTGCACAAGAGATGAAGGCTGTTGGCAAACTAAGTGACTGTACAAGGGTAACCATGCACCTCCTATACATCATGGAACTGGCTTTGGAATTGGGTCATGGGATAGCAGAGAAAATCAATATGGAGTGGACAAGGAATGGGCTCTGGACGATTTTGAATCTGGATTTGCATGGCTCCAATGGGCTCCAACACCCTGCACAACAGGTGCAGATTGGTTGTGACCCACAGCCTGGATTAGCCGCTAAAGAGGGGTTGCATGGCTGCCACACAGCCTGGTTCGGGATTGGGAGGTGACTTTCACCTCCCCATACTCCACCCAATAGAAGGAGAGAAGAAGACAGGTGTAAATTACAGTTTTTATAACCTAAAACTGCTTCCTTGGGGTCAGATCAGGCCTGGTCTCATGGGGTGGGGAGAGCACAAGGAGCTCTCCACTCCACCTGTGCAGTCCACATAACGCCCAGTTCAAGCTGCAGGCCTGGCACAATGAAAGTGTGCTCCCTCCATACTCTCCTGGGGAGCAAAGAGCACCCTAAAGAGGGTGAGGAATGGAAGGAGGAAGGCCATGACTCCATCCCCCTACCCACTGGCCAAGCAAGCACTGAGGTAGTGGACTGCACCCCCCGAAGGAAGTAGCAGCATCCCAGGGCTTCTCCTGGGGAGAACTTCCCAATCCATGGTTGCGTCTTAAAGGCACAATTGAACTTTGAGTGCTCAAAAAAGTGGGCATTTTCAACATGAACATTTTTTAAAAGACAAAATAATGTATTTTACACAGCTGTACTGACAAATCCTACCCATCAGGAATCCTAAAGCTGGTAACCAACTAACTGTAGGTACCAGGGAATAGAGACACTTATATGGAGATATACCTATCTCTTAGAACTGGAAGGGACCCCAAAAGGTCATTGAGTCCAGCCCCCTGCTTTCACTAGCAGGACCAAGTACTGATTTTGCCCCAAATTCCTAAGTGGTTCCCTCAAGGATTGAACTCACAACCCTGGCTTTAGCAGGCCAATGCTCAAACCACTGACATCCAGTGTACCTGCCAGCCTGGGACTCCAGCACCCTGTCGTGTTGAGCCAGACTTGCCAGTCTCCTCCAACACAGACCCAGGGTCTGAACCATCCAGTGTACCTGACTCTCAGCATCAGTACTCTTGCACATGGATACTGATCCACACAAGGAAAGAAACAGAGGAATATACCATGATATCTCCTGATTCCAGTTCATCAGTTTAGTAAGTCATAGTGCATAAGCTCTTTTACCAGAAAGAGATCCTTTGGATGGGGTTGTCATCTGTGTTCTCCATAGGAATCACCTCAAAGGGCTCATCTTGCCTGCTTTCAGGGGATATTTGGTGCTGAATTGGGGAGAATGCACAGTGGTAGAGGTACCCAGAGTCATAGCCACCCTAAAGAAGAGAAGAGCCACGAAGAAGACATGAGGAAAGGATGCTGATGCAGGTGCCCAGGAAAATACATGAACAATTGCTCTTTTCTTAAATTTCTTTTTAAAAATGAATTCATTGCAAGTGAAAGAAGCCAGACTAAAACCCCCTGGAAACGCTGTTTAGCCGCAGAATAAGTTCACCATTATCAGTGGAGTTACAAGCATTTGCCATCCCTCTCTGTCCCACCAATGTGCCTCAGTCATGACCACAAGGGACCACCATCTACTAGTGGGGAAAGGACTACCTTGGCCTCTCTGGGGAGACCACCAAAGAGAGTGCCATTTGTTGTGAACTGGAATGACACTGTAAAACCATTTCACAAAGACCACTTAGCACTCACATCAAGCACTTGGTCTTCTCTGAGCATTTGGATATCTTCAAGCATGGGGCACATATGAGCTTGTGTCCTAGAGGCAAAAGGTTTTTATTCCAAATACCAGTTCTCTACGCCATCTAATCCCCAAGTCCATGAATCTTATTGTCTCTACACTTACCAATCCCTTTCTCAAATTAAAAATGAAAGAATATTTAATTTACCAAAGAGAGCCAGAATTTCCCTGGTGCTGAATAAAACCCACAGACGATGGGGCTGGGCTCCTGTGGGATGTAGATGGGTGGCAGTGGCTCCTCTTTCTCAGGCTCTGCCTCTGGCTCTTCTTCTATCTCAAGTCCCATGTCCTGCTGTTTCTTTATCCACGCCAACCTTGCTTTCTCCTCCTCCTGTTTCTTTTTCTCTCTGCGCTCAATCTCCTCTTCCCTCTGTTACCGAAAGCAGTGAAAAATGAGTCATGAAACCAATGCACCATTGACTGAAAGGCTTTCATGATAAAAATGCTAGAAATTAGGCAAGAATTCCTCACAACTAAACAGAGGTCAGGCCTGTCTACACAACCCCACAGTGCAGACTATAGGGGTGTGAAATGCAGCACACACTAAAATGTTGTGCTGCAATTGCCCATATATGCCCTGCTAGCACAAACTAAAAGGTACATGTTTCCAGTTAACAGAGTCTTATTTGAAACGGACTGCATTAACACAAACTAGGTACCTTTTAGTTCAAGCTAGCAGGGACTACATGGAGTAGTTACAGCACAACACTTTGATGCACTCAGCAATTCAGACTCCTGTAGTCCGCACTGCAGGGCCTGTGTAGACAAGCCCCATCATACCTCATTTGAAGCTGCAGTGGGAATCCTCTCATTCCCGCCTTCTCTTATATTCTGCCTCCAAGAACTAATGAAACAGCAAGCACCCTCCACCAGAGACATGCTAAATGCAGCTTTTCCCAAACCAATCAAGCCTTGTGTTAGCCAGAGGGTTTGCTTGACAGCAATGGGAGGTTCTCTATCAACTCATGGACTGGATGCACTACTTCCGCAGTGTTCCCGAACTCTGTCCTTTACTTGCTCAAAAGTAAAAGGGACCATGCTGGAGACCTGAATTCAGATTCCTATGTGGCATTATTTGTGCTCAAACATAAGTTTAAAGTGAAAACAAAATGTTTGTAATGACCTTCCTTCTGAACACTGAATTGAAGAGAATTGCCATGGCCAATTTATACAATCTTTAAAATCTTCATTTTATTAAAACTTATCTCGGCATAAATAAGTGTCAAATATCATGCTATCTTTTCCCAGGGAAATATTAGCTTTGTAAGGTAGCCAAAGACATCTCTTCTTCCTGAGTACTGAATTCTTCCTGGTCACTGTGGATGCTGGGGCTTTGCCAGATCTTTAACAAAACATCAAAAGAGTAGTTATGAATCTTTGAGAGTGCGGTTGAGAGTGGCAGTGCCATCACTCCAGAGAAGCAGCTGCGATGTGGCAGACTGAGTGCTGACGCTGGGAGTCAGGGAATCCGTGTTCTAATCCTCACCCTGCCACGGAGCTGCTTTTTCAGTTTCCTAAAATACCCACTGTTGAAGGCGTGGGTAACTCCAGTGCTATCGAAGGTGTTGCCCATGTTTATACCAGCAGTGAATTTGGCCACACGTCTTCAAAGGAGCGAGTCCTCATTGAGGAATGCATAGATGCAAAGCTGACTGTGATGGGTTGGATCACAGAAACCCCTTTGGGAACTGCCAACTGCTGTGCCAAGACTACTTCTGTCCTTGCTTTCCCTGCCAGCCTGGGACTCCAGCACCCTGTCTTGTTGAGCCAGACAAGCCAGTCTGCTCCAGCACAGACCCAGGGTCTGAACCACATGCCCGAAAGCTGCAGGCTTCACTGAAAGCAACTTACAGAAGTGTTCCTGTCTTTTACACTCAGATGCCCAATTCCCAATGGGGTCTAAACCCCAAATAAATCCGTTTTACCCTGTATAAAGCGTATACAGGGTAAACTCATAAATTGTTTGTCCTCTATAACACTGATAGAGCGATATGCACAGCTGTTTGCCCCCCACCCAGGTATTAATACATACTCTGGGTTAATTAATAAGTAAAAAGTGATTTTATTAAATACAGAAAGTAGGATTTAAGTGGTTCCAAATAATAGCAGACAGAACAAAGTGAATTACCAAGTAAAATAAAATAAAACACGCAAATCTAAGCCTAATACAGTAATAAAACTGAATACAGATAAAATCTCACCCTCGGAGATGTTTCAATAAGTTTCTTTCACAGACTGGACACCTTCCTAGTCTGGATACAATCCTTTCCCCTGGTACAGCCCTTGTTCCAGCTCAGGTGGTAGCTAGGGGATTTCTCATGATGGCCCCATCCTCTGTTCTCTTCCATCCCACTTATATATCTTTTGCATAAGGCGTGAATCCTTTGTCCCTCTCCGGGTTCCCACCCCCTCCTTCTCAATGGAAAAGCACCAAGTTAAAGATGGATTCCAGTTCAGGTGACATGATCACAGGTCACTGTAAGACTTCATTACCCACTTGCCAGCATACATGTGTACAGGAAGACTTACATGTAAAACAGAGCCATCTACAGTCAATTGTCCTGGTTAATGGGAGCCATCAAGATTCCAAACCATCATTAATGGCCCACACTTTGTATAATTACAATAGGCCCTCAGAGTTATATTTCATATTTCTAGTTTCTGATACAAGAGTGATACATTTATACAAATAAGATGACCACACTCAGTAGATTCTAAGCTTTGTAATGGTACCTTACAAGAGACCTTTTGCATGAAGCATATTTTAGTTATATTATGTTCACACTCATTAGCATACTTTCATAAAATCAGATAGAGTGCAACGTCACACTGACTTCTTTTTTTTTTTTTTTTTTTTTTATAAGAGTCCATTTACTGTTATCACAACACTCAAAAAGTATCAGAAAAATTTTACTGGCGAAAAACAACCATTTTTCATGTTAACTCAAAAGTGGCCAAATCCATGTTTATGAAACTGTTCAAAAGAATTTCCTTTGAGGCTGGGATCGAGCATGAGAAATTACAGCTGTAAGGATAATTTTTCTGAAAATTAAAAACTAAAAATATATTTTAGAATGGAAGTGACATATTAACTTTATCTCTACTACCACTAGTGTAATCCTATAATATACATGCATTATAAGCTATATGTTATTCCTCAATTCCACTTTTTATTTCCATTAATTAGTGTTGACAACATGTATTTTCCAATAGATGAAGCAAAGCCAGGAGTGGTCTGTGCTTGGTCCTTCCTTATGAATGGCTTAGCTGGAACCCTGCATTCAGCACTACACAGACTAGCAACTTGAATGGAGTAGTTTTGCACTCTAGGGATACTGGTAACTGAGGGCTGAGAATTTAATTCCCCACAGGACAGTTCTTTACCTTGATCCGGGATTTAATGCTGCAGAAATGGAAATACTGTATGGGCAGGTCTTTGATCTCGTAGGTGGATACTGTGTCCTGTTCTCCAAGGATGGGTGCAGGAACCTGAAGAGCAAAGCCATTCTCACAGAGCACAAGCAGCATGCTCTCTGCCTGTAGAATAGCACATAAAACACAAGAATTAGACAGACATACGGAAGGGGAGAGAGGAAGAGTAAAACTAAAGGTTTGAAGTTGTCAAGCCACAAAGTCAAAGGCACACCAGTCAACAACCACTTTATGTGATTATTTAAATGGACGCATCACCCCCAGAAATCAAAGAATATCATCTTAGGGTATGTCTACACTACGAAATTAGGTTGAATTTATAGAAGCCGGTTTTATAGATATCGATTTTATACAGTCGACTGTGTGTGTCCCCCCATAAAATGCTCTAAGTGCATGAAGCCGGCGGACCGCGTCCACAGTACCGAGGCTAGCATCGACTTCCGGAGCGTTGCACTGTGGGTAGCTATCCCACAGTTCCCACAGTCTCCGCCGCCCATTGGAATTCTGGGTTGAGATCCCAATGCCTGATGATGCAAAACAGTGTCGCGGGGGGTTCTGGGTACATGCCGTCAGGCCCCTCCCCCTCCGTCAGAGCAACAGCAGACAATCGATTTGCGCCTTTTTACCTGGGTTACCTGTGCTTCTCCATTGACGGAATCAAAGCACACGGTTGGGGTAGTGGTGGCTGCACCCCCTAGAATGGCATGCAGCTCTGCGTAGAAGCAGCATGTTTGCAGCTCTGCCCCAGACCTTCCGTTTGCCTCTCTGGCTTTGTGGTAGGCTTGCCTTAGCTCCTTAATTTTCACGCGGCACTGCTGTGCATCCCTGTTATGACCTCTGTCCTTCATGGCCTTTGAGACCTTTTCTAATATTTTGCCATTTTGTTTACTGCTATGGAGTTCAGCTAGCACTGATTCGTCTCCCCATATGGCGAGCAGATCCCGTACCTCCCGTTCTGTCCATGCTGGAGCTCTTTTGCGATCCTGGGACTCCATCACGGTTACCTGTGCTGATGAGCAGTGTGTTAACCTGTGCTCTCCACGCTGGGCAAACAGGAAATAAAATTCAAAAGTTCGCGGGGCTTTTCCTGTCTACCTGGTCAGTGCATCTGAGTTGAGAATGCTGTCCAGAGCGGTCACAATGAAGCACTGTGGGATAGCTCCCGGAGGCCAATAACGTCGAATTCCATCCACACTACCCCAAATCCTACCCGGAAAGGCCGATTTTAGCGCTAATCCCCTCGTCGGAGGTGGAGTAAAGAAACCGGTTTAAAGGGCCCTTTAAGTCGAAAGAAAGGGCTTCGTCGTGTGGACGTGTCCAGGCTTAATTCGATTTAACCCTGCTAATTCGACCTAAACTCATAGTGTAGACCAGACCCTAGACTGAGAGCAGCATGATGATGTTTAGTGTCACAAGATGGCTCGCCCTTTTAAATGAAGCAGGTCCAGTTCCTCTGTGCAAGTACAGGTGCTCCCAGTTGGCCAATTAAAAAGGCAGAGCAGCATCTGGTGCTATAAAGGATCAGGGAGAATTAGAGAGGGAGGAGGCTTGTAGGGATGGCTAGAGGGGGGTTTGCTAGCTGACCTCCCAAAGGCCGAGAGGCAGGACCAGAAAGTTAAAGGCAGAAGAGCAGCAGAGGGCATTGCATGCTGACTTCCAAGCCAGAGAGCTGGAGCTGAGGACCAGAAAGGGCTGAAGTTGGGAACAGTGGAAATACCTACCTGCTTGCCTGTCTGAGATGAGAGGTTAACAGAACAGGGGAAGCAAGAGATACTCCACTGGTGAGGATGAATTCCCAGCAGAAGGTTTGGGGGATGAAGGTGTCATTCTGCTAGGAAGAGTGGAGATGCATTTGACCTGTAAGGGCTTGGGTGGCTGTCCTGGCAGAAGGCCAGGGGAGCACAGAAGTAGAGCCCAAGGGTGGTGGAGGATGCCAGAGTATGATATGTGCTATGTTGATGGACTAGCTGTTGTGGGGTTATAAGGACTGCATGCACTGGGGGTGATAAATGGACTATGTTTTGGGATTTCTGTTATGGATTATTTGCACTATGTTTTTGTAATAAGCCAGCCCCAAGGATGGGTATTACTGAGGCAAGACAGACTGTTGGGTGAGTCCCCAGGAGCCTGAGAGAGGAAGTGGGACTGTAGACCGGGTGTTAGGGTGCCCTTCTGCAAGGAGGTGCTCAGTGAAGATGGGGAATCATTCAGACCTTGTGAGCCTGGCTTCTTTGAAAGAAGAAGTGACGCATGACCAGAAAGGGTTAAGCATCCTACAGGATAAATGACTAAAATTCAACCCTTAAAGACATATGGGGAGATAATGTTTGAGGTTTTGTGTATTTACATATATATGGGTAGTGGTCAACAATGTAATCAAATAGTCCCTGTCTATGCTGTATTCTTTAATTCAGAGATCAAAAGAACATCTTAACATTTAAATTAACTGTAAATAGGATGTCGCTGTATTCATCTCTCTTTGAAATGTATAGCAAATCATCTGTGAATGGTGGAAAAACAGACAATTGCCTTATGTTAATCTGTGTGAATAATTACCGGGCGATGCTTAGGAAATGAGGGTCTATTGGTCGCTGAGGGACTCCAACCTGTCAAAAAAGGCCTGAAATGCATACAAGATGTTTGGATCCTAATCCTTTTTATCTCAGGTCTGCTTAAGCTTCACCAGGGGAAGTTTGAGTCACAAGATTGAGATCCCAATCCTAAACTGGAACACCCTGAATATATATTGGACATTGGACTATAACCTATGGACTAAATTCTAAAAGAACTCTTTGCAACTACACAGCTCACCATCTTTGCTATGAATCTGAACCTCAAGAATTGAACTCATGTCTGTATGTATATTGATCTTTTAACCATACTCTCTCTCTTTTCCTTTTTAACAAATTTTCATTTAGTTAACAAGAACTGGCTGTAGCGTGTATTTGGGTAAGATTTGGAATATTCATTAACCTGGGAGGTAATGTGTCTGATCCTTTGGGATTGGTAGAACTTTTTTATGTGATGAATAAGATTTTCATTAATCCTCATCATATCTGACTTGAGTGACTAGGTGGAGGCCTGAGGCTGGGTTACTTTAAGGGAACTGTGTTGTTAGCTTCTGGGCAACCGGTGAGGTAATAAAAAAGCTGTTTTGTGCTTTTGGTAAATCTAAGTATTGGAATATCCACCAGCTTTGGGGATGGTCTGCCCCACTCTTTGCAGTTCACCCTAACTGAGTGACCTCAGGACTCCAGTCACAGATGGATCTGAACCAAACGCTTGGGTCAGAGGTTTTGTCTGAATAAGCAGCTGAAAGTATAGATGCTTTATCTGTACTATCCATATCTCTTATGTCTTTAAGACTGGGCTGGAAATCTTGGGGAAACCCCCCCCCCCCCAGCTATCTTACAGGATTTCTGGTCCCTGCTAGATCCCTGAAATGCCAATGTCAGAGGAATAACTGAGGTAGGAGGAAAAATTATCCAAACTTTTAAAATTGCAATAAAAGTCAAGTTTACATATAGGTGTTTTTCCCCAAAGGAGGCCTCAGAGATGGGGTAGGGGTCATTATTTTATCTGAAGTAATTCACCCAGCCCTAATGTGTGCAAAGGGAGCTAGTTGCAGTTGCTGTAGGAATCGGAACGAATTACATTGCTTTTGTAAACGTAAAATCTGCACCTTAAAGTTCCATTAATTAAATGTTCCTCTTTTAATCTTCTTCTTTCCTTATATTAAAGCAAGAAAAATTAAGATACATTTGACAGTTATATGAATGTATAACCTAGAAATTATACATGCAAATAAATACATTATGTTAGGAGGGTTTCTGCACCTAGCAGAAAGGTTGGGAAAGATACTTGCCACTGGTGGGCAGGAGGACAATCAGAAAAGCCTGACAAGCCAGAGGGAGAAGACATATTGGTGCTTGTCAGGTAAACAGGGAGCAGGTTGCAAAGAGTCCTGTGGCACCTTATAGACTAACAGACATATAGAAGCATGAGCTTTCGTGGGTGAATACCCACTTCTTCGGGTGCATGTAGTGGAAATTTACATATAGGGAGCAGGTTGAATCCAAGATAGCAGAATGAATCCAAGATAGCAGCTATGAGCTAATTCCCATGGTTACTTAGGCCAGGTCTAGTCTAGATAGGGTTTGCCAGTACAGCTATACTAGTATGTACAGCTATAGTGGCAAACCCCCTGACAGAGACACAACTTATGCCAGCAACAAAATCCTTTCGCCCGTATAGCTTATATCAGTTTCCCAAACAAAACAAGCTATACTGGTTAAAGGACTTTTTTAGCCAATATAACTGCATCTACGCTTATGCTAACAGAGATCAAAAGAGATGTTGATTATATTGTTTTCATCTGCCTATCTCCTGTAGTTTGCTATGACATTACTTTTACATTATGATACCCTGTAATTAAATAACCCTAGATTAAAGTTATGTTAATGTGAGATGGTAGTCACGTGTTAAAACTTCATAAAAACTAATGGAATGTTACTTGTATTGTTTTTGCTTATCTATTTCTATTATAATGTGATGGCAGGCAATTACCTTTATGTATATTCTTGTAACTAAATAATCCCTTAAATGCAGATGAAGCCTTGGGGAAATGCAAACAAAGAAGAGTGCTAACTTCAAAGCAAGGGCATTGTGTTCAACAATGGGAAATCACAGACTCAATCTGTATTTCTTACTCATCAAAACCCATGTGGGTGAAGACACTGTTCAGATTATTTTCTGGAGAAGCTTAAAAATTGATTTCACAGAAAGATCCTGTATTTCTGAACTGTTTGGACACTTACAAGGAAGCATTCCAGATGCAATGCAGAGATCCCCAGTGTTATTCTGGGTGACCCTGAGAGACTTTGGAAAGCTAGCAGATTACTACATTTGGATTTACAAACTTTGACTCACCTGTTAATGTATTTTACCTGCTTTAACCTCTCAATAACTCTCATTTCTTTTCTTAGGCTACGTCTTCATTACGGGGAGGGGGTGTCGATTTAAGATACGCAAATTCAGCTATGCGAATAGCGTAGCTGAATTCGACGTATCCGAGCCAACTTACCCCGCTGTGAGGACGGCGGCAAATCGACCTCCGCGGCTCCCCCGTCAATGGCGCTTACTCCTACCTGCGCTGGTGGAGTACAAGCGTCGATTCGGGGATCGATTGTCGCGTCCTGATGAGATGCAATAATTCGATCCCCGAGAGATCGATTTCTACCCGCCAATTCAGGCAGGTAGTGAAGACGTAGTCTTAGCTTATAAATCTTTAGTTAGTTTACCAGAGATTTGGCTACCAGTCTGATTTTTGGGGCAAGGTCCAGAGTTCCAATTGAGTTGGGGTAAGTGACTGATCCTTTGGGACTGGGAGTAACCCAATATGATTTGGGGTTTATATAATCTTTTATCAGAAACTCCAGTTTGTCTGGATGGCAATATGGGCTGGAGAGCCTAAGGAGGCTCCCTGTGACTCCATGGTAATACTGGTATTGTGATCCAGGAGTGCACATCTGTTACTGGCTTGGTGAAATCTAATTATAGAATATACCACCAATTTGGGGCGTCTGACCTATTTTCTGACAGTCTGACCTGAGATTGGATCTCACAGTTGTGAGCCACTCCAGACAGCATGACAATCTACGCTAGGGCTTTTTGCTAGTTTATAAATTTCATAAAGAATCACACACCCCAACCAACATTATTACCCTGGCAGAAGTTTCTAGGGTGGACCTGGCCTTATTAAACTTTTGAAATCTTGGTTTTTAATAATAAAATTCTATTTGAATTAGTCATGGACAAACATCAAAGGCACTGGAGCTTGAGTTCAGAGAAACACCCAAGGGTTTGCTTTTGATGCTTTGAAAGATTTGTTTACAATTGCATATGCCTATTTGAACATGGGCAACAGGCACAGTCCATGTTCAAATCTGTGCTTTTTAAATGAAAACTAAGCCTTAAAAGTTTCACTAGTGGATGCAAAGGCTTGTTTCTCACACAGGAGCAAGTCAAAGTGGTTGGCCATGTTTCTAATGGCTTCCAGGTGATCCTGACTCTGTTACTCAGGTCCAAAACTCTTAAGTGATTGCACTGAAGGACAATTCTGTTTAGTAATAGCTCTCATCCTGAAACAGCATGAAGAGTATGGCAGCAAAGTGTCTGTAATACATTGCTTAGATGAGGATTCTTCATCCTTAAGATAACAATGTAGGATATAACATCAGTGTGTTGAAACAGCTTCTTTTAAAAATAAGATCCAAGTGCCAGGAAAAACATTCACTACTCACGTGAGACGGTGGAGACCACTGTAATGCCTGCACGGGCCCAGGGACACAAATGTATCCAATTGGCTCATATTTGTCTTCAACAGCAAAGAAGAAGACTGTTTTGTCTTTACTCTGAGAAAGAAAAGAAAGAAGATAACAAAAAGCATGCATTTCAAGGCTCTCTAACCATTTCACATATTTCAAATAAGGGCCGCATACACCCCTCACCTCAATGCTGTGCATTCCCAATACTTGTCACCCAATACAACTCCCTACTAACTGGATAGATAATCTATTTAGACCCATCACAGATACAGAAAATCAGGTAATTCTAGGCACTAAGTTATCCTCTCGCAAGTGCTTTGGGATCTTTTCTCCTTGAGCCTCTCCTGCTTTTGCAGGGGTCTCACCCTGTAGTCCATACAACCCTTGATCTCCATGGTCCATGTGGCAGCAGATGCTATTTCCTGCAATGGCTAAGAGGAGATCACAAGAAAAGCCTACTTGAGGCAGGTATGATTGGATAAATCAATAAATAAGCATAATCATGTCACCTTAAAATAGTTTTATATTTTTGGCTTAATAAAAACAATTCAGTGAATAAGTCAGACATACCCCTGTGGCAATTACTTCCCCATTTCGTTCATATGCCAAGGCTGTAACTGCAGCAGTGTGGGGTTTAAAAGCTTGTTTCAGACGCATCTCTGCATTCCCTACATTGGTCCGTCCTGCAACAATGGCGAGTCCCCTGGGATCATAAAGTTCAATAATGCGAACAACACCATCTTCAAACCCAACAGCAATTAGACCTCCTTTGGGATTTACCTGTGTGTAATGAAATTAAAAACACTTCCATCTTCAGGCAAAAGATAAAATTTGTAGACTCCAAGGCCAGGAGAGATCACTGTGATCACCTATTTTAATATACATAACACAGACCATACCTTTCTCAAAATAATTCTTGTTTGAACTAAAGCATATCTTTTAGAAAAACATCCAACCTTGATTTTAGCCACCACAAACCTTGGTAAGTTGTTCCAATGGTTAATTGCTCTCATGGTTAAAAATGTACACCTTATTTCCACTCTGAATTTGTCTAGCTTCAACCTCCAGTCTTTGAATCTTGTTATACCTTTGTCTGCTAGATTGAAGAGCCCACTATCAAATATTCCTGTAGCAGTTGCACCAGTGCCAAATACAGAAGTAATATAACCTCTGCACTCCTACTCAATATTCCCATTTATGTATCCAGGGACTGCGTTAACTCTTGTTACTACATCATCACACTGTGAGCTCAGGTTCAGCTGACTATACACCATGACCCCCACATCTTTTTCAGAATCACTGCTTCTCAGGATACAGTGCCTCATCCTGTAAGTATGGAATAAATTCTTTTTTCCTTGATGTATAACCTTACATTTGGCCATATTAAAACACATTGTTCGCTTCAACCAGTTTACCATTAGAACAACATAAGAATGGCCATACTGAGTCAGACCAATGATCCATCTAGCCCAGTATACTGTCTTCCAACAGTGGCCAATCTCAGATGCTTCAGAGGTAATAAAGAGAACAGGGCAATTATTGAGGGATCCATCTACCCGCCTGTCCTCCACTCCCAGCTTCTGGCAGTCAGAGGTTTAGGGCCATCCAGAGCATGGAGTTGCATCCCTGACCATGTTGGCTAATAGCCATTGATGGACCTATCCTCCATGGACTTACTCAATTCTTTTTTTAACCTAGTTATGGTTTTGGCCTTCACAACATCCCATGGCAACAAGTTCCACAGGTTGCCTGTTTAGTTCCTTATGTTAGTTTTTAACCTGATGCCTATTCATTTCATTGGGTGACCCTGGGTTCTTGTGTTATGTGAAGAGGTAAATAACACCTCCCTATTCACTTTCTCCACACCATTCATGATTTTATAGACCTCTATCATATCCCCCCCTCAGTCATCTCCTTTCTAACATGAATAATACAAATCTTTTTAATCTTTCTTCATATGGAAGCTGTTCCATACCCCTGATAACTTTTGTTGCCCTTCTTGTATCTTTTCCAATTCTTATATATCTTTTTTGAGATGGGGCAACTAAAAGTGGAGGTAGTATTCCAGGTGTGGGTGCACAGTGGATTTATATAGTGGCATTATGATATTTCCTGTCTTACCTGTTCCTTTCCTAATGGTTCCTAACATTGCTAGTGTTTTTGACAGCCACTCCAGATTGAGCACTTCTTTTCAGAGAACTGTCCACAATGACTCCAAGATCTCTTTCTTGAGTGGCAACAGCTAATTTAGACCCCATTATTTTATATGTAAAATTGGGATTATGTTTTCCAAAGTGCATTACTTTTCATTTATAAACAATGAATTTCATCTGCCATTTTGTTATGCAATCACTCAGTTTTGTGAGATTCCTTCATAACTCTTTGCAGTCTGCTTTAGACTTAACTATTTTGAGTCATTTTGTATTGTCTGTGAATTTTGCAACCTCATTGTTTACCCCTTTTTCCACATCATTTATGAACATGTTAAACAGCATTGGTCCCAGTACACTTCATTCCGAAAACTCGCCATTTATTCCTACCCTTTATTTCCTGAGTTTTAACCATTTAGTGATCCATGAGCGGACCTTTCCTCTTATGACATAACTACTTACTTTGCTTAAGAGCCTTTGGGTACGTACCTTGTTGAAGGCTTTCTGAAAATCCAAGTACACTATATCCACTGGATCACCTTTGTCCACATATTCGTTGACCCCCTCAAAGAATTTTAATAGATTGGTGAGGCATGATTTCCCTTTACAAAAGCTGTGTTGACTCTTCCCCAACATATCATGTTCATCTACATGTCTGATATTTCTGTTCTTCTCTATAGCTTCAACCAATTTCCTGGTATGGAAGTTAAGCTTACTGGCCTGTAATTACCAGTATCGCCTTTGGAGATTCTTAAAAATCAGTGTTAGATTATCTATCCTCCAGTCATCTGAACAGAGGTTCACTTAAGCAACAGGTTACATATACCACAGTTAGTAGTTCTGCAATTTCATAATTGAGTTCCTTCAGAACTCTTAGGTGAATACCATCTGGTTCTGATGGCTTACTACCATTTAATTTATCAGTTTGTTCCAAAACCTTCTCTACTGACACCTCAACCTGGGACAGCTCTTCAGATCTGCCACCAGAAAGAATGGCTCCAGTGTAGGAATCTCCCTCACATCTTCTGCAGTGAAGACCAATCCAAAGACTTCATTTAGTTTTTCTGCAACAGCCTTGTCTTCTTTGAGAGTTCCTTTAGCACCTTGATCATCCAGTGGCCCCACTGATTACATGGCAGGCTTCCTGCTCTTCCTGCTTCTGACATACTTTAAAAAAAATTGCTGTTATATTTTGTCTTTTGTTAGTTGCTCTTCAAATTCTTTTTTGCCCTGCCTAATTATACTTTTACCCTCGACTTGCCAGAATTTATGCTCCTTTCTATCTTCCTCAGTAGGATTTGACTTCCAATTCTACCAAGCGATCCAGATCACTCTGCATCAGTGACTTGTATTCTTCATTATTTACCATTCCCCTAATCTGTGTGTCATCTGCAAACTTTCTTGGTGATGATTTTGTTTCCTTCCAGGTCATCAATAATAATGTAAAATAGCGTAGGGCAAAAACTAATCACTGTGGGGCCCCACTAGAAACACACCTGCTTAATGATGAGTCCCCAAATATAATTACATTATGAGACCTGTCAGTCCACTGTTAATCCATTTAATGTGTCCTATGTTCATTTTGTATTGTTCTAATTTTTTAACCAAAACATAGTGCAGTGCCACATCAAATGCCTTAATGAAGTATATTATATTGAGACCATTGCCTTTATCAACCAAATACGCATTTTCATTTAAAAAATTAAGTTAGTTTGACAGGGTCAATTTTCCATAAATCTTTGCTGATTGGCATTCATAAAGTATTAGAGGATAATTTAATTTAATCAAGTTCCATATCAGCTACTCCATTACTTTACTGGGGATCAACATCAGGCTGATATTGAGAAACTGTATAACACACAGCTCTAGAGTTAACATATACCCCATTTCATAAATCATTCTATATGGAGTTTCTATTGTCCACATACATGAAGGGAAGAGTCACAGGCAGGGAACATGGTTTAATTTTAAAAGCCTAGTAGTCTTTAGTGATGCTACATACCACCATGGAAAATGAGCTTTGATTTTGATGTCAGGCCAGAGGGACTCACATGCTTGTAACTCACAGGACAGTGGTGTAAGAACGTAAGAACCGCCATATTGGGTCAGACCAAAGGTCCATCTAGCCAAGTATCCTGTCTTCTGACAGTGGCCAATGCCAGGTGCCCCAGAGGGAATGAACAGAACAGGGCAATCATCAAGTGATCTGCCTGTCGCCCAGTCCCAGCTTCTGGTAAACAGAGACTAGGGACACTATCTGAACCAACAGCAGCTTCTAATATTCTTTTTAGGGAAGAGATATTTAAATGATCCTAGACAAATAAATGGCTCATAGCATATGATATAAATTGACTTACTTTCATTGACTAGTTACTTGCAGTAGGAACTTATATACTGGGCTCAGTCCTTTTATCCATCTAGCTAAGTATTCTCCCTCAGGCAGTGTTCAGATATCAACACTTCAAAGGAAACTGAATGAAAAAGTTCTAGGATGCACTATGGGCCAGATTTACAAAGGTATTTAAGCACTTAAAGATCCAGAGAGGCATCTAGTGGGATTTACAAAAGCATAAGCAGGTAAGGTGCCTAATTCCCACTGACTTTCAATGAGAGTTAGGTACCTAGCTGCATCTTTAAAAGTATCTGTTTACCCTTGTAAATCTGGCCCTGAGTATAGTGCTGTATATTTGTAGGGCCCAATCAGCTTACTCCATAAGCACACAATTGGTCACCTATAATATAGTCATAAGATTGCATAGCACAAATGCTCTTGAAAGCATAAAGCCACCCTACCCTTTAAAAATTAAGGTACAGTATTTCTCTCTCCGACTGCCGGTATAAGTGACTTCTGCAGGCTTACTATAAAAGTTTGCTCAAAAACATGTCTACACAAGAGTTTAACTCAGTTAATTGATTGCCAATTAACTCAAGTTAGCTAATATGTTTTAAAAGGTAGAATAGACACTCCATATAAGTATATAAATGGTAATTAGGGCCATTTCATGTTCGATAGACTAGAGCTTTGAAATGCAAACCTGTATTGTTAGAGAATTCGAGGTAATACTGACTGTATGTGTTTACTTATATCTTGTTAGATGTAAACAGACGGTTCCTGTCTATTACTATACCCACTGATTCTGAGATCTAAAGGGAATATTAACATTTACATGAAACTTGGGTGTAATAATGTCATTGTCTATATTTCTCTTTGAAGTTTGTAATAAACTGTCTATGAACTACTTAATGGATAATTACCTTATTCTCATGAATGCAACTAGTTACTTGTGTATACATAGGAAATAGGTAGTTTTACTACAAAGCAGCTATTCCTCACCCAAGGAATACCTGCTGTCAAGAGGCTATTACAGCCTGCCAGTGATCTATATGAAGAAATCTTGGCTGCTGATCCTTTTATCTCAGATCTGCTTAAGCTTCATCAGGGGAAGTTTGAGTCACAAGACTGAAGTATCCAGTCCCATCTGGATCACCCTGATATTGGACATTGGACTATAACCTATGGAGTAATTCTGAAAGGACTTTTTGCAGCTCTAAAGCTCATCATCTCTTCTATGAAACTGACCTAAGAACTTTATTCATATCTGTATGTATAAAGATCTTTTATAACCAATACACTCTCTTTTCTTTTTAATAAATCTTAGTTTAGTTAAAAAGAATTGTCTGTAAGTGTGTATTTGGGTAAGATCTGAGATATTCATTAACCTGGTGCGTAATGTGTCTGATCCTTTGGGATTGGTAGAACCTTTTATATGGTGAACAACATTTTCAGTAATCCTCATCATATTTGACTTGACTGTCTGGCTGGGAGCTCAAGGCTGGGTTACTTTAAGGGAACTGTATTTCTGGCTTCTGGGTAACCAATAAGGTATTGTGGAAGCTGTTTTGTTTCTCCCTTGGTGAATCTATGTATTAGAATAACCACCAATTTTGGGGATTGTCTGCCCCATTCATTGCAGTTTGCCCTAATTGAGCAATCTCAGCCTGGCCTCTCTGGAGCCCCGGTCACAGGGGCACTCGCAAGAGGTGACTGCCACCCCATTTCAGCAATTAATAAGCTTGAGTTAAAGAGCAAAAATTCTATTCTAGACATAGACTCAGAGTATTATCTGGGAGTGTCCACATTGCTCACCTTTACAAATCCATACAACAGGCCATGTAGAATGCCTGGCAAGCCAAGACAAATGGGGAAACACCCATACAATAAATCCAAGCTCTAGTGCTCTGGGATAATCCTCTATAGTGCAAAAAACTTGCTCATATGCACATATCCCAGTGAAGGAAGAAAAAATTTCCCAGACTTTTATCTTACCACTGTGAAATAACCTCACCAATGGTGATTCATAAAGGCCAAAGCTGGCCAATAATTTTATTAAAACCCTGTGTCATGAATATGTGTGATTGCAATGAAATAGCCACATTATGAATCCATGTTAACACGCTGCAGTAGGGTAAACTTACCACTCGGGGTGCCCAAGTCAGTGCCGTTCCTCCCTGTTTAAACTTAATCTCAGTCAACTGACAATTGCCAATGAAATCATAGATACGCACTGAGTCTGTGTAAAACAGATGGGAGTGGAAAGGAGACAGGTTATTGCAGACAATTTTTTCTTGAAAAACTACTTGTTAAGATTTATGGACAAATTTTTGATGCATCTTAATGAAAGGTTGAATGGAAAGTTAGTAATCTTTCATTTCACATCAAAACTCACAAGTGCAAGTACCTGGCTGATGGTTATGTTGTACTGTAGCTTTCTGTACTATCACGAAGGAAACACTAGCTTTATTAATTCTGACCTAAACACTAGCTTTATTAATTCTGACCTAAACACTAGCTTTATTAATTCTGACCCAAGGGCAATAGGGGCTGAGACTGTTGTGGAAATAATATATTCGGCTCTGAACAAGGAGGAATGAGCCTCATTGGCCAGCTGGGGTCATTCTTGAGTAGTCACAGGAGCAACACTGACATGTACTAAAGGAAGTCCTGTGCTGACAGCATAAGAAAAAATGATATGATGATTCTTGGATTTGCCTTTGAGGAAAGTGATTAAATGGGTTAAAATGGAGAAGAATCCAGATAACAGCCAGTTTCACTTCAGCTGGAATTAATGGGATGTGGAAACCCCTGTTAGTGCATACAGTTCAATAACAACCAGCAACCCTCATAGGTGTCAGTTTGGCTCAATTGGTAGGAACTTTGCCTTCAGGCCACAATGCATGGATTCAATAGCTGACAAGATCAAGTTTAAGACTCTGTGGCACTTTCTGAAAAGCATGAAAGATAATGTCAATGAACTCGCCAATATTCCTTCCCTCTCTAACAGTTGCTAAAGTGAAGTGCCAAAGGCTTGCTCAGGCACACTTTCATAAATTAAATGAATGTCCATAGTCCAAGATAAACTATTAATGAGGACATGATAGCTGTTGCAATTGCCAAGAAAGGCACAAGTATTAATACTCAGAACTGTTTATACAGTGCCATAAATGTATGTGGTGCATTATAAAACACAGAATAAAACACTGTTATTGATCCACTGAGTCTGGAATATGAAAGCTGTTATTTAAACAAAATTCTCCCCTTTTCTGTTGTTCTTTCACAGTGAACAGAGTTTATAAAGCTTCACATTGAGACTTCCTTTAATTGAAAACCTAGTTCTTGAGCTCAGACACTCCTTGCACTTTATGTGGCTTCAACCCATTAATGATCTGTTCTAATCATTAAAAAAAACTGTCCCCAGGAATAATGACCAGCTGGTAGATATCCTTACAAAGTAAAGACACACTTCCACTACAGCTATGAACTAAACACATTAGTTTAAAACAGAATAATTTCACAATGAGCCTGACAGCTGCAACCCTGCCCTTACAAGTTAACCGCTTAGGGAAGAGTTGTACTTACGGTCAAGTGCAGTAGTGGCCATGAGATATGTGACAGGAGAGACACCCATGGCTTCAATCTTTCCCGAGTGAAAGGTAAACAGGCACTCTGGATCATGGGTCTACAGAGAAATCAGAACAGAGTTCTCCTACATTCAGAGACTGAAAACGGCTTGCAATGCCTCATCAACATAAAATGGACATCTAAAAGAAACGTGCAAAATTTGCCCTATATCTACTGCATGCAAAAATGTGGTGTTTATACATGCAACAGGATACCCACAAATACAGTTCCCTTTTTGTACCTGCAAATGCTCGTTTTGATTGTGCAATGGGTGCATGAGCAAATTTTTACAGGCATATTAAGCACCTGGATTTAAAAATATGGCATCAGATATGTAAAAATAAAGGTGAATAACCTATTATATTGGGAGGTACAATGCCTGGAGATCAAATTTATAATGGAAAACTATTGCTCTGAAGGCTGAGAAAATGACCTTAAGCCAAGGGCTTTATATTTCACTGGAAGTCTTTTTCCAACCCAAGGAGAAAAATAGGTTTCCATATACACTGCTGTATTTACTATACACTTTCTACATAGCTTTTTGCCATAATTGTGCTGCAACTTCATTTATCTGCTGCTACGGGATCTGCTTGATGGAATTTTTGATCAAATCCTAAGTGTCTGTTTTAACTTTTCTGCTCATGTGACCCTCTCCACCAATAGCAGATCTACAGCAGCAATAGTAGCAATCAGTTTGATCAAATGAACAGAGATGTGAATGTAAAAAGCGACAAAGAGTCCTGTGGCACCTGATAGACTACTGTAGTCTATCAGGTGCCACAGGACTCTTTGTCACTTTTTACAGATCCAGACTAACACGGCTACCCCTCTGAGAGATGTGAATGTTGTCCTCAGTGTCATCTAGATACAATAGTGATGGGCACTTCAAAAATATCTATCCAGACAGGTTGCAGTAGCAGCCCGCACATTAACTTCCCATATTAATGTCCGTCACTTCCCACCCTTTGAGAATCAGGCCCCTTTAAGGTAGCTTCAGTTTAGCAGTCAATAATTGAGGGACCTAAAATCAATAGTTCCCTTTGAAAATCTTGGCCAATAATTGTAATTAATGAAGCAGTGAAGATAAATCATAAAGATGTGCCTGATAATAACACTAAATCCTCAGCTGAACAGTTGGTCAAAAGTTGGATGGCACTGTGCGGCCACACAGTCTAATTAAAGGAACTTAAAAAACAGGGTGGGTGGGAATAAAACTTACGACATTTGAAAAACTCAGATCAAGCTTCCAGATGGCTCCATTGGAATCCTAAAGAAAAAAATATTTAACACCTGAATGTTCTTTCAAACTAAGTTTGAAAATAGCATCAGTCCTTGTAATTCCTTACAAATACTGTAGGTAAGAATCTCAAAATCATCTGGAAGAAACAGGATTTAGACCTCATAGTCTGATGTCAATTTCACCGGGTGCTCAGCAGCAGAACAGGGCAATGAAGCCTGGGAATGATACTTCCAAATTCTCCCATTCTTATGTAGCTCCCGCTCTCAAAGCCAGAAGAGAGACTCAAATGTTATTCTACTCTAAAAATAATCCAGGAGGAGACAGGGTACTAGTTCTACAAGAAAAAACAGATTGCCTCAAGCGGATTTCCTCTGGCAATGCATCACCACATGCCTCTCCAATATTGCTCCACAGAGCTGATAAGAATGCAGATATGTCTTACCTGAGCATACCAAATGGGCTGTCCAAGTTCATGAATTTTCATGATGGAGCTCAAGTTGACATTCTTGCCAACAAGAAGTTCATTCATATGCTCCATCTCTAGTAGACCTGTGTCATCCACAGAATCAGCTGCATCTATCGTCTCAAAGTCCCACACCTTCAAGCAGTTGGAAGTGAACAGAACAGCGTTCATTAATCCAAATGCCAACACATCTCACATTAACACGCATAATGGCAATATAAAATCAAATTATAAGACTCCAAGGGAATGGGTGGCTCAGGATATAGAATAGGGAGCCTGTCATGTCCACATTACTGTGACTGCTCCAGGTCATGTTCAAGCCAATCAGAGGCTGTTACCATCTAATATCTGTTCAGTGGCCCATGTAAAATGTGTTTATAGGTCTCTGTCCTCTAGGAATTGGATTATTACCCATATCCCAAAAATCATTAACTACGATTGGCACCACTTAGTACCCATGTTGGCAGTGTCACAACTATGGAGAGTAAAACTGCCTCCTAGAGGTTGTCCCTAGTGAGGCAGTGTGGAAGGACAGAGTGAGAAAGCTTGCACCTCCACTGCCTGCTCTGTGGATAAAGAGCAGATTTCGGTTTCCAGATCTGCCAGTTCAGCACCCTTTTGCCAGGACGACATTTACATAAAGAATACCATCAATGTAAAAAAAAAAAATCAAACCAAAAACCTCATCTGAAACTTTTTTCCTACAGCTGTAACCACTGCCTATAATTATTACAACTAAAAGATTAGCTGGAAAAAGACACATTTTTTTCACTTTGTTTATTTTGAGCATTTAACAGTAGTTTGTCTACTGTCAGTTTCCCTCTTTCCCTGAACACTCAGTTTTCCATTGTTTGGGTCTTTTATGCAGCAATAGGGGAGGAAACTAAACTAAACAAACACACACAAAACAGGAAAATATGATTGTAAAACCCACAAATTAGCAAGTAGAATCAGAAGCAGATGAAGAACTTGAGACTACTTTTAACTCATTTTAAAGAATTGGTTTGATTTTAAGTTGAGGATGTCCCATTATTTATTTTTCTTTAACAGGGGTTTGTTGCTCAGTTGAAATGGATACATCTTTGAAATAAAATGACAGAGGAATTAGCTACTTACACAAATGCCTTGAGTGTTCACATGATCAGAAATTAATTTCAAACACCACTGTGATTTATCCTTTGAATAGTATGTGTGACATGTTAACAAGGCCTGAAAATGACTAACATAAGCTACAAACACAAAAAACATCCCCAAAGTTGTTAAAGACAAAACTAAAAAATAAAACTTGTTAAAGACATAATTGAAATTGATTCTGATCTATTAGTGCACAGAAGGGATTTCTCTAGCATTAATAGGCAGAAAGTTATTTAAATGTGATCTGATCCAAACATCTACATTGTGGAAAGAGATCTGCTCCTATCCAGTTCCTTGTCAAAATTCATTCTTAGACAGTGATCACGGAGAGAAACTCCATCAATAGGCTACTCCCAATACATGTAGGCCAATAGTTACTTCCCTTTCCCACTACTAACAAGACTCTGTATACCAAACATGCGTCCAGACTATTAGAGGAAAAAATACTCACCCTAATGTAGCCATCTCCTCCAACAGTGACCAGCTCTCCCTCATCCAGAACTAACTGATTAACAGGGCCATTGTGACAGGGTCTATGTCCAGTTCGACAGAGCTCTACTTTGATGAGCCCCCCTTCCCAAAGCAGCAAGTTGCCCCATTCAGATCCAGAGATAACCTTTCATGCAAGTGAAGAGTAATACATGAGTGTTATAACATATCAATGTGCAGATATTGGTGAGAGACTGGTGAATATCTTAGCTCACTATAGCCTTTACTTTAAATTAAGAAAGCTCATTTGTCTAAGAATCACAATAATAATGGATACTTTTAAACTATTAAAAAATAAGCCAATTTATTGCCAGTTAATGTCAATATTAGATTCACGGCTGTATATTTGATTGTGTATAAAAGGCCTAATCCAAAGCATTCTGAAGTGAATGGGAAGACTCCCATTGACTTCAATGGATCTTTGTTCAGTCCCTGAGAAGGAGAAAGAAAACAGTTGTACTCATTTACTCTACTCACCTTCCCATCAGGCAGCTCCACATACCCTACAATGTCAGTCACAGCTGTTTTACCAAACCTTCCCAATGCTCCTTGTAGCTTGAGCCCAGTGAATGTATGGGCCATCTTCCAGAACCTGAGTACAGAAAACATAGTCTTTGGGGTTACACTTGAGATTGTATCTAGAAAGTACTGTATCTCAGGCTCTGATGTCATCGTATGATGAATATCTCCAATGTGTGGACTACTCAATTAATTATTTTTAAATATAAGGGTTTGTAGTTTTTTAAAATTAGGTGAAACTTTATATGTGCGGAATGCGGCTATCCAGGGTTATTTTTTGTTGTTGTTATTGAGTGGGACTGAAATGCCCCAACACACCTGTGTACCCACAAGATGAGTAGGTCACCAAACCCACCCTGATCCCAGTCAGGCGTTTATTGCACATCACGGCCACCCACCTCTCCTCAAAAAAAAACAAACTTTCCCTTCACCTACTTCCATGAAAAAACTAGAAAAATATGGGCGGGGGAAAATAGAGAGACTAATATTTAAATAGGTGCTAAATAAATTTATATATCCATCTTGCAATACGGCACCATCATTGAAAACACGCCTTGGAGCCCCGGTGGAAGGGTCCTCATCAGGTACTGCTTACTACCCAGACGGCCGTTAAACTATCTGGCATCGCTGCGTGGATACGTGCTTCGCAGTGTAAGAAGGCACCATCCCCAGCGAACCAGTCATCACCTCAGAACCACACAGAGTCAATTTTGACTCCAGAAGAAGACGTAAAGGAACAGCCTGCAATACCTTACAGTCTTCGCTCTCGTAAGGGTTGCCAGAAGCAGACGACAACCTAAAGCAAGGCCCAAAAAAAAGCAGTAGCAAGCCTAGCGCCTGCTGCCTGGTGAACATAAAACCATGACTGTGGTTCCCTCAGTTGAAGGGTGTCAGAACCAGAAGGGCCTTGCCTCCAACACGCACCTCTGGTGGCGCCTGTTCCTCGGCTACTGGTGTCTTAAGGTCTGGGTAGTCCACAATGATAATTCTTTTATCCAGCAGCAAGTGAGGATAGCTCAGACCCTTCATATTTCTAATTGCTGGATCTGCAGCCACATCCCAGCCCACTCTCAAGCTGGTGTTCCTGTCCTGGCAATCCCACTCAATTCCCCAGACCTCACTGGAGGACCTCGTCCGTTTAACAAAACATGGAACAGCAATGACACTTGGGAAGCAGTGGGAATAAATGTATCTAAATGGATAAGTGTGGTGGAGGGAAAAGGTCATTGGTGTTGGGTGTGTAATGGAACAGGGCTGGATCTGGAAAAAAGCCATTGCCTTCGGCATATTGTGGCCAATGGTGTATGGGATTATTCGAACAAAACTAAAGAGTAGCGGGTCAGGTATGGGGATATAAATTTTTTCTTGACCTGGGATCAAACAGAAAAATAAATCTCACGTTCCCCCTACAGTAACTTTAGTAAAAACAATACAATCTTTCAATGCCATGCAAATAACACCACTCCTCATAAGGAGAATTACCCTGTGCCCTTTGAAAAATATTACTCCTCCTTTGCAGGCACCTATGTGACAAATGGGTGCAACCGACCCTTCCCGGCCTTAATAGGCCATCATTTGGTTTGTGGGACCAAAGCTTATACCGTGTTACCAGCTAACTGGTCAGGTATCTGTTATCCTGCCCGACTCTTCCCACAATTCCGAGTGCTAGGGTCCTTCCCATAAGAACGCCTCCGTAATTTCAGGCGAAGAAGAAGGAACTTACCAGATGCCCAATGGTATGTAAATAACATAAGCCCCCTAACTTGGAAAAAGGCCATTGGCGGTTCCATTATCCCACGTGGGGGAGTAATACACCATGCAAAAAGGCTCTTAAGGTTACAAGCAGTAGTTAAAATAATGGCAAATAAAACCAAAGAGAGTTTAAGAGCCCTGGCCAAAGAAACAGGGGCGATCCGACAGATGGCCCTCCAAAACCGTCAGGCATTGGACATAGTGCTGGCGGCCAAAGGAGGAACCTGTGCTCTCATGGGAAAAGAATGTTGTGTGTATACCTGACGACACCAATAAGGTAATAAATCGCGCTAGCCACTTAAAACAAATCGCATATCTTCCCCATGAAGAGCCGAGTTCTTTATGGAAGTGGCTAAGTAACCTGTTCAATTTCTTTGGCATAAAAAACTGGTTGTTTCAGGGAGCCCTGACTATCCTGTTTGAAATCCTAATGATTTTTGTATGTTTTCAGATAATCTCCTGTTGTATCCAGAATTGTGTAAGGTATGCCACCCAGGTGACTGCCCCAAAACAGAGTGCTAATATGGTGATTTTAAATATCGCTAATAAACAAAAAAATAAAGAACGGTTAATATGTAAAAGCCAGTAATTGTTGGTCATTGCATAGCTTGACCAAAAGGAGCGATTGTGAAAGTAGAATGAATTATATTGTAAAAATAGAATGGATTAAAGAAATGCTGTATGTACCTTTAAGCAGAAATAAGGAATGTTAAAATACAAGTGTCAGGAAAAGGAACATTAAGGCATAAACAATGAGTCCACTTAAGCTAATGGTGAAACATTAGCTGGAGATCTGTAAAAGTTAGTAAGGAAATTGAATATGTATGTCTAGCCTCAGGTAAACTTGTCAGTTCTGCTTTCTTTGTCCTCTTGTTAAGTTTGCGCCCTTTTTATCTGTATAAAATAAGGTAGTGTGGATCTTGCATGTGCTCACATTATCTGAATGTATTAGCAAAGTGCTGTGCTAATAAACAGAGTGGTCTAACAAATTGTGAGTCCTGAACTTTGACAATTCCCATCAATTGATGTTTGTGAACCAACCTACTTGATGTGTCCTGCTCCAGAAGTGGTGAGTTGCTCTTCATTTTCAGGAGAGAATGTGACCTTATAAACATCCTGTGAAAAAGCTTTTGACCTCAGCACAATCTTTTCCTGTTTCCAATCCCAGATTGTCAACATGTAGTCAGGGCTGCTCCCAACGCTGGCCAGTAGTGTTCCATAATGGTTAAAATCAGCAAATGCATAGGCTTCCTCAGTCCCACCTGGAAGGACAGATGTCCACAAAGAGCTTAAAAAGAGCTCAGTTCTCATTATTTGGCTAGTGCTGAAGCAGAGTCAGCAAACAGTTGGCTATTTTCCACACACCCAAGAGTGCAAGGACAACCACTTACAATCAGTTTTCTGTATCTGATTTTCAAGTACCAAAAGATTATATAATTAGTAAAAGATCTAAAATGGAACATGATTCAACTTGCTGGAGTCTATAAACTCTGCTGTATCCATGTAATACCGAAACAGTCCTATTTAACCTACCTCGGAGTATTCTGTATGGCTTTAGTGAAGGATACTCATAGATGATGATGTTTGGCTTCCATCCTTTTTCTCCTACTGCAAAATACTGTTTACTAGGATGTACCTAGAAAAAGCAAAGACTGTTACATACTCCGATATACCCTTTGGCTGTCCTCAACTAAATATCAAGTTGTATACCACCACACACATTGTGCAACCATGCAATAATTTGCATTTATCCTGCATCTTTGATCATCTCACCTGCATTCAGCCCACCAATCCATCTTCCCATGGACAGCATTTAGGACACTGCTATCTTTCTACTATTGAAGAATAGGAGCAAACTTAGCAACATCACATTCAGGGGCTGTTCTACAGTAGTGGAGTTGAGCAAATAATTTTTTTTTTCACTTATGTGGCCAAAACAAAAAACAGGAAAAAATTGTTTTGGGTTGAATGAAATGTTTCATTTGACCCAAAATATGTTTATATTTTATTACTTTTTGGGTGCTTATACCCTTTTAAAGGTTTTTTTAAACAAATTTAGCTAAACTTCAAAGCAAACTGTAATTTTGAAACAAAGTTTACATATTTCATTTTAAAAATGTCAAAACTGTTTCAACTCTTCTTTGATTTTTTCCATTATTTTTATTCAGCCAAAATTATATGCCAAATTTGACCCATATTTGCAAATAGTTTTGCTCAATAGAAAAATGCATTTTAGCTCAAATAATTAATTTGCCCGTAAAAAAAAATCACCCAGCTTTGTGCAGGAGATGTGATTCTCCAAGAAGTGTTGCTTACAATATAACAAAACAGCATAGTGCCAGATTTTGATAGCCTTACTTTCTTGGAATAGTATCAATTATCCAACAGGACTATTCATGGAATAAGATGGTGATAAACCAGAGTAAGTGTTTCATAATCTGGCCCACAGAGAGGAGCTTGCTACAGTGAAATTGGACAACATTTCACTCCATTTAACTATGTACTTGAAATTCCAAATTTCAGGCCAGATAAAACATTTAACCAATATTAACCGTAATCAGGATAGATGATGTATTGAACAAAAACAATTAAACTGTATCCAGAGCATTTTAATAAATAAAATTTTAAAACAACAAAAAATGAAACCCAGTTGACTCTTGTCAATTAGTATGGCCTGGAACCTGGACCTATTTAAGATATGCAACTGTTTGTTCTCTGACTATTAATCAACTAGGTCCATGTAGTACACCTTGATGGATTGCTACTGGTCACACATCTGAGATTACTGACTTTTCTTTTCCACCCTTTAATCGATGCTGCTCTTTCATCCAAGCCCAAATATGCAGGCAACTGTGGAAATCTTCCGTGAAACAACTGAGACACCCAGACTGTTTCACTACTATAAGTTTTAAACTCTAGAAAGGGATCTTTTTCCTAAAGAGGCAAATAAAAGCCACACCGTGATAATGCCAATTCCACCACCGCTGCTGCTCCGGAGATAACTCTGATATTTAGTTTTCAGGTCCAAGAGCACCAGTTGGTTGCCTGCTACATAGAGGAGTGTTTGACTATCCAGCAATTGCAGGTTTGCACTTTTGGTGCAGTCATAACCAAAAGAGTGTCTGCAAACAGCTCACTAAGGAAAAGCATTGACCTTAGACCTTGAGGTTTATTTCTTCCACGTAATAGCAATAAAAGTATTAATACTAAAAACTAGAGCAAATCCAGGTGGGAAGACTGAGTTGGGTGGTTGTTACTCTGTTGGTCCGGCTTTGGTTTGTTTTAAGACTGGTGCCATGATGAAGCTAAAACCCATCAAGGTATTACAAATAATTGGGGAAAATATAAATGAAATATTTAAAAGATTTATATACCATCCCTCCAACTCCATGTCAGACTCCATTTTGTATGGCCTATCCTGATCTCTGGAGCTCTCCTAAGAATTCATATTCTATTGTCTTAATGTTCTCTTTTCATATAAAATATAAAAGAAATTGATCAGAATACAAAGCGCACTGTAGGCAAGAGACAGAACCAAAGCAATGTCTCAGGGCTTGTCTACATGGAGAAGTATGTGTACTGTGGAAGGAGGGGTGATTTCTAAAGTGCACTAGTGTGTTTCACATTAATTGGTCATGTAGACCCTGCTGGTGTACACCAAAAGTTTTCTCGTGCACTTTAACATAGTGCACACCTGCATGGTCTATGTTAAGTGCACTAGGGGACATCTGGTGCGCACCAGCAGGGTCTACACAACCAATTAATGTGCAACATATTAGTGGGCTTTAGAAATCAGACTCCCAGCAGTACACAGTCATGCTCCGTGTAGACAAACCCTCAAGCTCTCTCCCTCTGCCAGTTTGAGGCTTGGTCTACACTATAGTTAGGTCAACGTAAGGCAGATTATGTCAACCTAAGTCTGTAATTGTCTACACTAAAATGTAGCTCCCACCAATGGAACTTGCCCACTACACCGACTTAGTAACTCTACCTCTTCGAGAGGTGTAGCGCTTAAGTCAATGTTGTTAGGTCAATGCAGTGTCAGTATAGACACTGTGTTGCTTACATCGACTGTTGCTGCCTTTCAGAAACCACCCCCCATGCCCCACACTGGCAGTTAAATCAGTGCAAGCTCTCCTGGTGAGGACATGCAATGCCAACACAAGAAGCGTGGTGTGGATGAGCAAAACCAATTCAATTACTGCAGTGGCTCTACATCAATGTAATTTAGGTCAACTTAATTTTATAGTATAAACTTGCCCTGATGCAGAAAAGAGACAAAGAGGGGTTTCCTCACAGCAACTTCACTGAGTCCCAATGGAAAACCACCTGTGCATCTGAAAATCACACATTCTTTCCTGTTCCTCCCTTACACCTGGAGGAAATAATATACTGCAGCTTTTAGATAAAAAAAACCCTAGATCTAAGTCTATACAATAAAGCATGAGGAGGATACATGAGAGTGAGGAGGTTAATTGGTATCCCAGAGTCTGACGTCACAAAGGGTTGCGAGCACAAATCTTCATAGTTATAGAAGAAGGTCTCTGAGATTTTCCTTTCTAGCTTCTCAGGCTTTTTTTCTGGCTCTGGGGATTTCTCAGTATCCTCCTCCTGCTCCTCATCTTCCTCTGTGTTTCAGAAATAGTGACACAAAAAAGAGCTTTAGTCAGATAGGTATAAATGTCAATACCCTAACTGCAAAAGTGGATTATTCATTAATTCTTTCCTCTCTCCAAATAAATGATAGGCACTCTAGTGTCTAAAAACAGATCTGCTACCTTTGTACTATGAAACCTATCCCATGAATAGCCTCGAATGAATAGCATGTGTTTTTCTAAGATTAGAAAAATCTGGGTTCTTAATAACCAAGGTAAGAATGATTTTAAAATTCACTGCCCCATACACATAGCAGACAACTTCTGTCAATATTTGTAAGATATGTCATCTTTACTGACTTTAAACCTTGAGACCTTAAAGCTACTGGGACAGTTTTATTCAAACTTTGTTAGATTTAGGAAAACAAGCCAAGTTTGAGGCTTCTTTCGTCAGTAGATATTGAACGCATAATATTATGCTGACTAATCAGTACAAACTTGTAGCACTTCACTCCTTCACCTAAAGCAGGTTGCCATGGAGACATAGTGCTAACAAAGGCTTTCTATTAATGTGCTGCTCTAGATAGTTCCTCACTAGAGCTCAATGCATTGAATGGATATTGTCAGCAGAAATTGTAGTCAGCTATAAACATGAGTTTCAGGTTCTATTCCTCAATCCTAGTCATTTCTGTCAATTCTTACTGTTTTACAGTCAGATTAGCCTTTTTGTTAACATGTTTGTTTCTCCCTGTTATGATGTGACGCACCAATACAAACAACCAAGGGAGCAGAGACTGTCCATGGGAAAGCAAAATGGACGGCTCATTAAGTGCTGTGAAGTGCACAAAGTGAACAAGCTGAAAAAGTAGAAAAAAATAATTGTTTATCTAATCTGTGTCAGTTACAGTGGCCTTATGTTACTTCTAACAACAGAAGGTAAATAAAAGCAAATTCAGGATACAGTAGGATTTTTTAAGTTGATGTCTATGACTCTTAGGGAGGGGCCAATACTCACGGGTACTGCTGCTATCTGACTCAGCACCTTCCACCCGCTTTTCTACTCTTTCTGTCTGTCCCTCTGGAACTGGTGGTACCTCTCCTTCACCTGATGGTTTCTTTGAGGGAGTACTTTTGCTTTCCTCTGCAAAGGAAAATTGGGATAATTTTCACTTCTTCAGCATTCCAAACAGGGTATATTTCTGTGTTTTGCTCTCACACTCCATATTTGGATAATGCAGCATCCACAGTCTTGGAGCATTAAAATTCCTTCTATCCTACAATGGATTTCCTGCTCATGCAGAGTGGATTTCATTGTTTAAAAGTGATTTAGAATGTAAGAGAAGGAGAGGCGCACATCCTGGAAAGGAAAAGTGCATTGACAGAAAGAATGAATTGAAGGGCCAAGACACGGTGTGCCAAAGTTCCAACAAAATATCCTGCAAAGAACCACAATAGAGACCGTGCCCTGAATGGTGGGTGCCAATATTCTGTTATAACATTTTACTCAAGCACTAAAATGAAAACTGGACCCAAAACACCCAGAGAACAAGCCTATCATAATGAAAGTAGCTAGCTATGCAATGACTGAAATGGGTTGAATGAGTTGACATTCTCAGGACTAAGTAATCCAGAGCAACAAGAAAGGCACCAGAGGCAAAAAACTAAAGGAATTTATTACAGTTCTGACTGAAGAAGCTGGTCTAACAAGCATAGATTGTCAAAGGCCAGACAGTGGGTCAGGAGAGAGTTGGAGCAACAACCACTGAGGACAGCACATTGGTTCTTCAAGAAGAACCAACACAGACCATGGTCAAGAAGGAACTGGCTGGAAAATTTTGAGGTGATTCACATTAACCACTAAGAGATGGGTGTCTCGCATACTGCCCACCACTACTTTGTCTAAAAGGGTCAAAATCTTAAGAGCTAGGAGAGTTCTACCCCATGCCATATCGGGAGCATGGGGTCTAAGATTGAGTCCAATGTGTATATGTTATGCCTGATTCCTCTACCTTGTGTAGTCAGCCTAATGCAAAGTAGGTGTAAAATGCTACCAGGTCAGCATTATGCAATAATGTAAATTTCTAAACAAGGTGCCAAGCAATAGAGAATCAGGCCTAGTATTTTTAGAAAATATTACTTCCTGTCTTTTCAAGCCTGAGCAGTGAATCCAGAATACACAGAACACTCTTTTGGCTGGCTTCTCATCAACACACAAGAAGAAGCAGATGCATTGGTCCACCATGGACATCTTTGTGTTGTACAGCACACATCAATCAAAGGCTGACAGCTTACCTTGGTTCATCATGGAATCAACCCTAGCCCCAGGATGCCCACAACAAACACTGGTGTGAACTGGAACCATAGACCCCTTCCTCCTCCCCACCCATCCCTTTACCCCCACCCAAAAAAAAACAAACAGGGAACTGCCCAGTATGCAGACTTAAGACTACCCTAGGGTCAGTACTGAAATCTCTGTGTAATGGCAGGTAATACTCACGGACATTACTGGTATCTGCCTCTGCACTTTCCACTGCCTTCTCTACACCTTTCTGTCCCTCTGGAGTGGCTGATACTTCTTCACCAAGTGGTTCTTTATGGGCACTACTTTTGACTTCCTCTGCAAAAGAAAATAGAGATAATGTTCACTTCTTCTCAATACCCTCTTAAATATACTTGGAATCCCAAGGAGTGGACTTGTCTCACTGGTTTGTATGCTACATATCAGAATAATGCAACATTGAAGTTCTTCCTATCCTGCAAAGGATTTTCTACTATGCAAAATGAAATCCATTGAATAACACACTTCATTCCTTCAAAAAATAAAAGCAAAAGACACTTCCTTTCTGCAGGTCAGGTTGAATATTCAGGTGGACCTTACACACATTTCTAGACAACAAGCTCAATGACTTTCTTTTAAACATGACTTGACCTGCAAAGGAATTTGATTTGCACCCTTTATTGCTTCTTTATGATAGCTTTTTTTGTTGGTTTTTAAAACGGAGGCAGGGGAATGGTTTTGTTTTTTACCTTAGAAATATGAGGTATGTCAAACCTGATCTTCCCTTCTCTTGCTGAAGGACTTTTTGAAAGTCTCGAGAGATGTGTACTATGAGGTCTCACACAATAACTTAAAGGGTAGGGCAACAAATCAAAGTGTTCAACAGGCATTGCAGTTAAGTAGGTATAATAAAAATGAACAACAAAAAGTATTTTAAACAGCCTGACTATATATCCTTCCCCTAACTGTTCTTCAGCTTTCAATCTTTTGCTTCTCATGATGTCATAATTGCACTAGTTTTCCAGTTGCCACAGTCTTCCAGGGGAGACAAGACCTGAATTTCTAATGTAAAAAACAAGCAGAAATGTTTGTCTTTTAATTTAAAAAGCTTTTTGACCTCCTAACTACCTCACAAAGATGTAAATAAATAATTAAATAAGCATAAAGCCTTTTTCCCCCTTCGTCTCCTTCGCAAGTTACCTTTACCTTAGTCTCAATCTTAACTTTCTCTGTGTCTCTTGCTTTTTTTGATTTCATGTAAGCATCTATTCCCAAACAAGACACTTTAAGATGGAGTTAAGATTGAAAGTATATATGAGCAATTTAAAGATTAAAAACAACTTTCAAGACTATTGTAGTTTAAAAAAAAAAGTATTAGAAATCCAGAAAATTCAGCGTTAAGGTTCAACTTAAAAGAAACTTGAACATTTGAAAGCATGGAAATGCACAGTTAATGTCTAACTGGATCCCCTTTTCTTTTTCTGGAACCAGAGCTTTCAAACCAAGAAATAAAAAGTCCCTAAGGAATCCATCCCTAGTTTCACATTGGATAAAAATCTATGCTAGCAAAGATCACTTGGGGGATTCCAGTTTCAGGGGAGTGGAAATAGCCAATGAAATGCAGAGTGCTGACAAACATCGTATCATGGGACACTGGAGGATGGAGAAGTTATTATATAATTGGAATGTATTCGACCTGCAAATGCTGGAAAAAATCCACCCACCTTCTCCTGATGGTTCGAGGATCTTCTCAGCGTCCTGCTCTCCTGCATAATCCTTTGAAGAGTCAAACTTTTCCACATCTGCCTGATCCTCCTGATCCGAACCTTTCCTAGGTTTGTTCTCATCAGAACTCCCGTTCTCTGGGACTTCCATTTCTCCTTTATAAACAAGAGCATGTCTTATAGACAGATCAGTAATAAGAATCTGTCTACATTCATGTATTGTTTGGTTACATCCCTCATGATAAACAATTAATTAAACCTATTAGTCTGTCCACCTATATTTTTCAGATGGCCTCCTAGTTCCATTATAACAGCAGTGTTGCCGACGCTGGGAATTATATTGCAAGTTCTGTGATATTTATTGTTTTTCTTAATGTGCCAGTTCCTGGAGTCATGAATCTCAGCTTTCATTTAAAATAAAAAGTACATTTTTAGCCCTCATGATTGCTGAAAAAATGCTTGAAAACATAAATTCTGAAGGCTCAAAACCGAGTAGATGAAAAGAACTCAAAATCTATTAAAAACAAAACAAAACAAAAACAAACCACCTCAGGATATTTAAGCCAATCTCATGATTTTAGATTCCTGACTCTTGATTGTGTACACTTGCAAATAGCTCAGTGGTTTGAGCATTAGCCTGCTAAACCCAGGGTTGTGAGTTCAATCCTTGAGGGGGCTGTTTAGGGATTTGGGGCAAAAATCTGTCTGGGGATTGGTCCCCCTTTGAGCAGGGAGTTGGACTAGATGACCTCCTGAGGTCCCTTCCAACCTTGATATTCTATGATTCCAACTACAATAGACTTGGGGCTGGTAATACTTGACCAGAGGTTCTACTACACTTAGTCACAGATATAGTTGCAGGCAAGTTGAATGAATACAGGGTCGGGTGTCCAGAGACTGGAGTTCTTCCAAACCCAAATCTGCCACTGTCATCTCATGTAAATTTGTGCCAGCCACTTAACCTCACTTATCCCATATGTTAAATGAGAATAACAACTCTTATCCATCTTACTAAAGTGTTTTGGTATCTATGGCAAAAAGTCCTATGAAAGTTCAAATTATTGTAATTAATTATTAATCAATCATTTATTATTAAAATTAGGGATGTGTCATTATAAATCTACTCAGCTCTGAAAAATGCTTCAGGCTGAAAGGTGAGTATGAAGATTTCATTCTGAGAGCCATCAAGGGTCTAGTGGCAGCATGTTGTTGCAGTGCTCAACGTTTATAATACAGTGGTGTTTGTGTACTATGCCATAGGGATTGAAAGTGCTGAGGAAGTTCAGAGATCAGAATTTTTGTCTTTGATCCCATTACTAGGCTTTCACATGTTGACTAGTCCAGGAAGCATTTGTACTGGTTCACCACCTAGGTGTCTTTGCAACAGTTGTTTCTCATATGAATTTTTAACAGCATTTCCTAAACTGCTAGAATTAAGGAGTACTTCAGATGAGATAATGCAAGGAGTTCAATTTCTATTATTTCTGGACATAGTGACCACTAAAATCATGTCAGAATTCAAATGGAAAAAAGACAAAATGTTAACCAGAATATTATTTTTAGATCCAATGTTTCACAATTTGCCAGAGCTGGAAACTAATGCTGTTCCTTTCAGTACTGGTTCACAAGTTATCGGTCTATAAAACTACATGAGGCCTATACTGGTCCCTCAGCATTGCTTTATTGGCACACATCCAGGGTTAAAACCAAGTTTTCTTTCACTTTCAGCCACCAGTGCTTTAGGCTGTGGAGCTTCAAAGAGGAGCTCCACAATCTCTCAAACTGCCTTCTTCCTGGCCATGCTGCTCATAAGCCACAACAGGTCTCAAGACAGGGAAATGCATGCAGTCATGACTCTCAGGCTTATCAAAAATAAGTTGTTAATCGGCAATTTTGCTGACACAAAGGAGTCCCACAAGTTGTCAGTAAAGTTGGAAGAACACTGAGAGCTCTGAAGATGCAGAGAGTGGTGTTGTGGCTTTAGGAGAATGAATAGAATCTCCAGGGTGTGGGAGCTGACAGCTGGAGGAGGCAGTTTGGTATTAGGTTAGACTGATGGACTGACCTGAGGTCAGATGCTCTGTATATATGTTAATTATGTATCCAATAAAGACTGTTGTTAAATTACTAGCAACGAGTTATTACTAAAACTAGTGGATTACCTAAATATAAAACAACATACAGAGCTGCCATCAGGCTCAAATGATGCCTTTATTTGAATGTGGGATAGATAAACCGTACATTCAGAAGTGTGACAATGAATAACCCAATGCAGAGATAGCATCTTTCTTTTTTGTTTGCAATTTGCCCTCCTGTCTTTCCCCTTTTCTTTATCAAAACAAAATGGTATTTCAATGCACAAGGCTACATAAATGCAGTGCTGTGGTTGATATTTTAAATGTATAAATGTCACGAAATTAAATGATGACTAGAAAATATTTCACTGTTACATATTGGAAACCTTAGAAAGGGGCATATCTAGTGGTTAGGTAGGAGACTAGGAGTCAGGAGAACTGAGTTCTATTCCTGGCTTTGCCACAGACTCCCTTTGTGACCTTGGATGACACTTTAACTTTTTGTGCCTTTGCTTCCACATCTATACAATGAGAACAATAGTACCAAGTTTTGTTCAGCACCGTGAGAGACTCAGGAAAAAAAGAAGCAAACACTGCAAAATGTAATTATATTGTAATAACTAGTGATGAGCTAGAGGTGAGGTAGAGCAACAAAACTCTAAATCATGCCAAACTGGCTGATTTCATTTCCATATTCACACACAAAAATCAGCCAACTTTTGTAGGAAACGTTTAAGCCCCACAAGCCTTTCAGCAAAATTGAAACTCATGCTATCTCTAGATAGGTGTGAAGTGTTTGAGGCTGAATTTTGTGCTTTGATAACAAAAGTTTGTAACATTGGTCTGGTTATATGACAACTGGATCCCTGAACACCCTCTTCCTGTCCCTTATTCCATGCATGAGGCTAAATGAAATATTGCTGGTATTGTTCTGAGTTCCCCTTTGAAAATGGCAAGTCACACCCAGCTCTAGTTATTACCTTTCCGTTCAGAACTTCCTGCCAATTACTGCACTTTTCTACAGCTTTGATTTTGAATTTAAGGGTACTTCTCTGGAAAAGTGAGTTTCACCTCACTCATTCTTTTCTCCAAGATCAACTGCCTTATATCCTATTCCTTTACAGTGTTTGACTTCTTTCCACCTGGAAGAATTTGCTCTTTTCCACAACTGTCCTATCCTTTCTTGATTCCTTCTCCATTTCTATCTAACACAGTAACCATGAACAGTAAGAACATAACCATATCATATTCTGCCCACCCCTGACTTTTTAGACTGAGTTAATGGAGACCTTACATGCTGATTGAAACATTAGACTACCATTAAACTCGGATAAAACCTCTACTCACCTTCTGTTGCGGACACATTTGGCTTTTCTGTGTCCAGCTCTGTTTCAGGATCTTTGGAAATGTCAAACTTCTCTCCATCTGCCAAGTCTGGCTGGCTTAAGTTGTCACCAAGTATAGTCCCCTCAGTACTCTCTTTCTCCAATTCTTCCTTTCCTTTATAAACAAGAATATGCCATTGAGACAAATCTGTGTTTTTCTTAGCCTGCATCTTTTATCATAGTACTATTGCAATACTTGCTTAAAATACTCTCGAGAGGGACAGCAGGTGCAAGCATATGCAACAACAGTTCAGAATTAAAATTTTCATTTAAAAAAACTAATCTTCTTGTCATTATAATGACAAAGAAAATCTTCCAAATGTGAATCAAATATAACTCAATGCAGCATTGTCTACAGTTCTAGTACCTCTGCTGTTGCTCATAGCTTTGCCAAGCTGCAGCAGGGTAAAATTAACGTGTTTGGTCAATTTCATCACTGCTATTCAGAATCCTGGGGATGGCATTATTATTATTATTTACTATTTCTATCACAGTTTAGTTATGAAGCTGTTGATTTCCTCCTCCTGCTGCTATTTGACAAAGGATAAATAATATTCAGAGGTACCGGAAGTTTTTTGTATTTTGTTCTACTGTCTCTTCCTCTTTTCTTTAGAAAAACAAAAAAAGATAATTTGTGTAACATTGCATAAATGCAGTGTGTGGCTGATATTTTAAATGTATAAAAGTCAAGAAACTAAATAATGACAGGAATATATTCTACTGTTATATCTGGAAATCTTGGGAAGGAGCATATCTAGTGGTTAAGGTAGGTGACTGAGTGTCAGAAGATCTTTGTTCTAGTCCTGGCCCTGCCACAGCTACTTTGGGTAACATATTTTGTCTTGCTGTGCCTCAGTTTCTACATCTATAAAATGGGAACAATAATACCAAGGACAAAGGAGCTATAAATGCAAAATGTAATTATACTGTAATGACTAGTGATGAGCTACGAAACCCTAAGCCATGTCAAACTTGGCTGATTTCATTTTATGTTCATACTCACAATCAGCCAACATTTGTAGGAAAATTTTGGACCCCACAAGCCTTTCAGCAAAACTGAAACTTTCATTCTATCTGAATAGGTGTGGAGCATTTGAGGCTGAATGTTGTGCTTTCATAACAAAGTTTACAGATTTATCGAATGTAAGGCCAGAAGGGACCCCTCTTATCCGAATAACACAAGCCCCAGGACTTCCCTGAATTAAGTGCTGCTTGAATTAGAGCATATGTTTTTGAAAAACATCCACGCTGGATTTAAAAATGGCCAGTGATGGAAAATCCTCTACAACCCTGGGGAAATTGTTGCACTGGTTAATTACCCTTACTGTTAAAAATTTACATCTTTATTTCCAGTCTGAATTTGTTTGGCTTCAACGTCATACCACTGGATTAGTTATACCTTTCTCTGCTATATTGTAGAGCACATTATCAAATACTTGTTCCCCATGTAGGTATTTATAAACTGTGATCAAGTCACCCGTTCAATTTCTCTTTGTTGAGCTAAATAGATTGAGCTCCTCGAGTCTATAACTACAAGGCACATTTTCCAACCCTTTAGTCACTCTCATGGCTCTGTTCTGAACCCTCCCCAGTGTACCGACATCCTTCTAGAACTGTGGGCACCAGCATTGGACACACTATTCCAGTAGCTGTTGCATCAGTGCCAAATACAGAGGTAATATAACCTCCAGGGGCGGCGAGTTATATGGGCCTGTGGTGCCCATGCTCCAGCTATATTCAGGGCCCGGTTCCACCAATGTTTTGGGCCGAGTCTCTCCCCCGGCCCCACCTGCCACCCCTCCCCCGGAGCACCCCTGCCTGCACCCTGGACTGGTTTTCCTCCTTTGTGGCTGTAGCCAGGGCACTCTGACCCCCGCCCCCTTCCTCCTCAATATCTCCACTTTGTGGGGAGAAACTCGAGCTGTTTTCCTGTGTCCTCGCTGCAAACAACTTCACTGCTTCTCCTCTCCCCCACTCCCACTGAGCCAATTTCTTTCCCCTCTGTCTCCCTAGGTGCAATGTAGCCTCCCACTGCCCCATGACCAGCAGGATTCCTTGCTGCATCTCCCCGCACGTGAGCGGCTCCTTTCAGGGCTTCTCCCCAGGTGCAGTGTGAAGTCTCCTTCTCCTGCCCCTACCCCCACTCCCCGGTAATCTCTCTCCAGAGTTGAGGGTAGGGAAAAGTTTGTTGATTGTCATTTTTCCCTCTGAACTCTTATCGCTCTTGTTTTTGAATGAGGATTTCTTGCTCCGGGGAAGTGTAACCCCCGGACCTGAGGGGCCCTAGGAGCACGTGCAGTGACACTGGTGCAGGGTGAGTGTGCTGCTGGGGGGATAGGGGGACCCCTTCCCCAGAGCTTGCTGCTGCCGGCAGGGAGAGGGATGGGGGAGTCCTCTCTGGCCCCAGCCGGGGGCAGCCTGCCTGCACCCCAAACTCCTCATCTCCTGCCCCACCCCAGAACCTGCACCCCCGCACATCAACCATCTGCCTTAGCCCTGAGTTCCTCCCATACCCCAACCCCCTCATCCCCAGCCCCACCCCAAAGCCCTCACCCCCAGCCAGAGCCCTCATCTGTGTCCCCCCCCCATTGTGCAATATAGGGAAACAGTTAAACACTCACTGTTTCTAGTCCATTTTTACATTATTTTCAAATATATATATATATCAGATGTGGGAGGGGGGCCTGACTTGGACCTGTTCTGGGCACCACCAAAAATTATACAAACCTGCCACCCTTGATAACCTCCCTATTCCTAATCAATATTCACCTGTTTATACATCCAAGAATTGCATTAGCCCTTTTGGCTTTAGCATCAGACTCAGGGCAGGTCTTCACTATGGGGGGGGGTCGATTTAAGATACGCAAATTCAGCTACGCGAATAGCGTAGCTGAATTCGACATATCGGAGCCGACTTACCCCGCTGTGAGGACGGCGGCAAAATCAACCTCCACGGCTCCCCGTCGACGGCGCTTACTCCTACCTCCGCTGGTGGAGTAAGCGCGTCGATTCGGGGATCGATTATCGTGTCCCGACAAGATGCAATAATTTGATCCCCGAGAGATCGATTTTTACCCGCCGATTCAGGCGGGTAATGTAGACCTAGCCTCAGAGCACATGTTCAGCTGATTACCCATAAGGACCTGCAAGTCTTTCTCAGAGTCACTGCTTCCCAGGATAGAGTCTCCCATCCTGGAATTATGGTTTGCATTCTTTGTTCCTAGATGTATAACTTTACATTTGGCTATATGAAAACAAATATTGTTTGCTTGCACCCAGCTCATCACCGAGCAATCCAGATTTCTCTGTACCAGAGCATTAACAATTGATCTGATTACACTGGTCTACAATTTTTGAGAAGTCGTCTGCTTCAGAGATAAAATGTGCTATTTATTATGTATTTTGATGTGCTGAATTCAAATATGACAATTAAAACAACTGATTGGCTACTGTTTCTAAGATATTTAAGTTTTTACATTTTATGTCTATGTATATTGTGTAGATAGTAGAATTTTAATCATAAATCGTAAACCTAGGTCTTTTAATGTTTATGGTTGCTTTACATGATGACAAGTGGTGGATGCTGAACACTTTTCCTCCCAGGCTCCAATGACTGTCGGAGTGGCCAATCTTTCTTGATGTAGTGGGAATCTCTTGCACGAATATCCCATTCGCAGAGAAAACAGCAGTACTTTGTGTATCCAGTCTGCAGACCAAGCAAGAGAGCAACAACCTTCAAATCGCCACAAAGCTGCCACTGATGTTGGTCATAGTTTATGCACCTCAAAAGTTGTTTCATGTTGTCATAGGTTTCCTTCATATGGACTGCATGACCAACTGGAATTAATGGCAAAACATTGCCATTATGCAGTAAAACAGCTTTAAGACTCGTCTTCGATGAATCAATGAACAGTCTCCACTCATCTGGATCGTGAACCATGTTGAGGGCTGCCATCACACCATCGATGTTGTTGCAGGCTACAAGATCACCTTTCATGAAGAAGAATGGGACAAGATCCTTTTGACAGTCACGGAACATGGAAACCCTAACATCACCTGCCAGGAGATTCCACTGCTGTAGTCTGGAGACCAACAGCTCTGCCTTACTCTTGGGTAGTTCCAAATCCCTGACAAGGTCATTCAGTTCACCTTGTGTTATGAGGTGTGGTTCAGAGGAGGAGGATGGGAGAAAATGTGGGTCCTGTGACATTGATGGTTCAGGACCAGAAGTTTCATCCTCTTCCTCGTCGGACTCAAGTGAGAATGATTCTGGTGCATCAGGAACCGGCAGTCCTTCTCTGTGGGGTACTGGGCGTATAGCTGATGGAATGTTTGGATAATGCACAGTCCACTTTTTCTTCTTTGACACACCTTTCCCAACTGGAGGCACCATGCAGAAGTAACAATTGCTGGTATGATCTGTTGGCTCTCTCCAAATCATTGGCACTGCAAAAGGCACAGATTTCCTTTTCCTGTTCAACCACTGGCAAAGATTTGTTGCACAAGTGTTGCAGCATATGTGTGGGGCCCACCTCTTGTCCTGATCTCCAATTTTGCAGCCAAAATAAAGGTGATAGGCTTTCTTAACCATAGTGGTTATACTGCGCTTTTGTGATGCAAAAGTCACTTCACCACAAACATAGCAGAAGTTATCTGCACTGTTCACACAAGTACGAGGCATCTCTGCTCACTTTGGCTAAACAGAAATGTGTCCCTTTGCAAAATCAAACACTGACAAATAAGAGAGCACGACACTGTATGATTTTTAGAGCTGATATAGGGCAATTTGTTCAGCAGAGTGATGTAAGCTTCGTTATGATGGCATCATCCATGACTTCTAGGAATAACATGATGCAATTCATATCATGTATGACGCAATACCAGCTTCAGATTTGCATCATTCATTGTTTTGCCTAAAAAGCAAGTACTGTCCAAACCCAGTCATAGATTTATTCATAGATCCAGTCAAAGATGTATTTTAGTCATTTCTGGTTTAAATTGAGATCCCTTCCCTTTATAACTCACTTATCCTCCGCCATTCCCAAGTCAAGGGTCGTATATACTGACCCAATAGCATATCTTGAAAACTAGAGCCAATCAACAATTTTAAGCATCATTTTCGTTCTCAGTGACCCAGAATTAGTAAAGTTTGACTACATTTATTTCAGAAGCATTTTGGCTGTAGAGCAGTGTTATATGACAACGGAATTGTTGAACACCCTCTCCCCTGTCCCTTATCCAATGCATGAAACTAAATGAAATATTGCTGGTTATGTTTTGAGTTCCCCTTTGAAAATGGCATGTCACACCCAGATCTAGTTACCTTTCAGTTCTGAACTTCCTGCCAATTATGACACTTTTCTACAACTTTGATTTTTAATTTAAACTTTTTAGACTATTGAGTTAATGAGGATCTTACATGATGACTGAAATATTAAACTCTCATCAGACTTGGAGAAAACCTCCACTCACCTTCTGTTGAGAACTCCTTTGGCTTCTCTGTTTCAGGATCTTTGGAAATGTCAGACTTCTCTCCATCTTCTAAATCCTGTTGTCTTGACTCCTCTGAATCTTCCTCTTCCTTTTCTTTATGAACGAGAGCATGGCATTGAGACAAATCTCTGTGTTTCTGTTAGCCTGCCTCTTTTATCATAGAACTACATGATACTAGCTCACAGTTCTCATGAGTGGGACAACAGCAATTCTGCAGAATTTAATTTTTTAAAAGTTAATCTTCTTGTACTTATCATTATTACAAAGAAAATCTTCCCAATGTGAATTGAGTAACTCAAGGAATGTTGCCTTTTGTTCTAATAGTCTTCTGTTGCTCATTGTTTTGCCAAGCTGCAGCAATGTGAAATTAACATGACTCGTTAGTTTAATGATTGTTATTCAGAACTTTAGAAGTATTATTATTATTATTATTATGTATTTATTTGAATTGCAGATTAGTTGTGAAGCTGTTCCTGTCCAGTTGATGTTGTTGCTGCAATGGAAAACTATTAGTAACAGAGATGGGCACTGGAGCTATTCACAGGGGAAGAGAACCCAAATTACAGACTCTGGCCTGGTCTACACTAACCCCCCAATTCGAACTAAGGTACGCAACTTCAGCTACGTGAATAATGTAGCTGAAGTCGACGTACCTTAGTTCGAACTTACCGCGGTCCAGACGCGGCAGGCAGGCTCCCCCGTCGACTCCACGTACTCCTCACGCCGAGCAGGATTACCAGAGTCGATGGCGAGTACTTCTGGGTTCGATTTATCGCGTCCAGACAAGACGCGATCAATCGAACCCAGAAATTCGATTGCCTGCCGCCGAACCAGCGCGGTAAGTATAGACAAGCCCTAAGGGAGAGGAATAGTAGCAGAGAATTCCTTCCTTTCTTCTTTCTCTCCCCAGCAACAACCAGGATTCTGAGACCCTCTTTCTTATCGTAGTTATATGGTTCTGGTGGGACAAGAGATAGAAAACACTCTGCCTCCAGCAGGTTGGGGTGAAGCTTAGTCAGAGTCTGCTATTCAAAAGATAGGGCTATCAAACAGGGTCCAGGCACAGCCAGAGCTGTCCCTTGGGTAGGGCGAATGGGGGCAACCGCTTCAGCCCCTGCACTACGGGGGGCCCCCGTGGGCCGGTGTGATTGGCTGGTGTGGTCAGTCCCGGAAGAGACGAATCCGTCACTTCCACCCTGTGCCCCGTGTCCCCCTGGGGATTGCCCTAGGCTCAGCACCCTCTCCCTTCCCAGCATGATTTGAGGGTTTCAGCCAGAGGTTGGGGTCTATTACAGGAGTGGGTGGGGGAGGTTCTGTGGCCTGTGACGTGCAGGCGGTGTGCAGGCAGTCAGATTAGATGCTCATGATGATCCCTTCTGGCTTTAAAGTCTGAGAGGGAGAAAATAGGTGGTCTGGATCCACCAGTAAGGTGCTGCCCTTGAACCTTGCTGATATGTTGCGGACATGTAACACCGACAGACCCCGGTTGTCGGCGGGTGGGATCGAATCTGGGGCCTTTGGAGCTTAGTGCATGAGCCTCTCCCCATGAGCTAAAAGCCAACTGGCTGTTAGCTAAGGCTGTAGAGCAGACTCATTTTCTCTCTCTCTGGAAGTGGTCTCGGTGCCACTGGATGGGACAGAACACCACGCCCAGGAGGTGTGCGGGTTACCTACGTACAAGACATTTGCATTTTGAACAGAAATGTCACCGACTCAAACTTCTGACATCTGTGCCTAGGCAGCACCGTCCATCCTCCGCATGGCCCAGCTGCTCTCACCCGTTCTCACGCGAGCTAAGCGGCTACTTTCATTCAACTCGGCTTCCCTCCATAAAGGTCAGTGTTGGGCCTTGTGTTAAGGGAAGGCACAGAGCAGGTCCCCCCGACACGGCAGCTGCTCCGTCACTCAAAGCCGGGTTGTATATTAAAAAAGGAACTTGCCCCCGCGCTCGGTACCTGACGCGTCCCGCGGCCCCTCCGCCTCCATCGCTGGTTTACCTGGTTGCTAGGCAGCCGCTTCCGGGGCCCGGCGCCTCCTGGGAATTGTAGTTCGAACGGCCGCGCCGCGGGCCGGGGCTCCTGCTCGAACGAGGCCCCGGCAAGGTGACTTGAGCGGGCAAATCGGCGCACGCGCAGAGCAGCCCAGAAGAGCGTGCCGTACTGTGCATGGGGTGGGGGCCGGAGGCTTCGTGGTTCTGTGCTTGTGCGGGGCCAGATTTGTGTCATAAACCGTCATAGTGGTTGCCATTTACACAGGCATATACACACAGAGACACTGAACAACACACCCACACCGCTTCTTTGAGGATTTTCGGGGGTGGGGAGGAGGGACATGATTGGCCACGTTAGTGGGTTTAAAAAAAAACCTAACAAAGTTGTTGAAAGGATTGTAACATTTCAACCCCTCGATTGTTTTTAACTTTTTTTACTTTAAAATAGTTTTTTTAAATATTTAAAATAAATATTTGTGCTTATCTGGGTTCTTTTTATTATTATTGGTAACATGGCCGGCTCTAGTTTTTTTTGCTGCCCCAAGCAAAAAAATTTTGACTGCCCCCCCCCCCCCCCCCCCG
>NC_048298.1:149518648-149565793 GCF_013100865.1 Trachemys scripta elegans | reverse complement strand
CCCCCCCCCCACCCACACCCCCTGCCACCCAAAATCTGGGCTTTCCCCCCGACCCCCTCGCACTCCCCGCTGCCCCAGCCCTGGGCTTCTCCCCACTAGTGCTGACTCCACCTGCTTCCCCCTCGCCTCCAGCCGGTCCAGCGCTGGCAGGGTCGGGGTAAGCAGCAGGGCTCCTGGGCCGCGCCTCAGCTCAGGGTCCCTCCAGCTGGGGCTTCCGCCTCCAGGACCGGCCAGGACCTGGGAGGGCAGAGCTGAGGGACCGCCCCGGCAGGGGGCTGAGGAGCCGGGGCAGGGCAGCCCCAGAGGGAGCGGAGCCCCGGAGAGCGGGACATGGGCCCCACATGGCAGCGCCCCGGGCACCAGTCCCCACTATGGCCCCGCTCTGCTGCTGCTCCTGGCCGCCCTGCTGCAGTCCCTGGGTGGCTTGGGCCGCTTTGCCCAGCCCTGGCTGCAGCACTGGGGGGCGGCCACCCTGCAGCACCTGCAGGCAGCTCCCTGCACCCCGCAGGGCGGCCCCCAGCCCAAGTGTCCCATGCTTGGAGCCCGCCCGGCCATAAGGTGCGGGCGCTGCTCCCCGAAGCTAACCGCAGCGGCCCCAGGGCACCCCCCCGTGCAGGACGTGCCGCTGCTGCCAGGGCCGCCCCAAGCGCAAAAAAAAAAAAAAGGCTGGCTGGAATGCCAACCCTGAAAATATGCCGCCCCTGAAAATGTGCCACCCCAAGCACGTGCTTGGTTTGCTGGTGCCTGGAGCCGGCCATGATTGGTAAACAAAGTGGGGTGGTTGTGGGGTGATAACACCTCTTCCCTGTCTTTAGCTTCTATGATCCTAGGTAGTAATGAAAAAATTACTGCCCTACAGCCCCACTAGGAGATAGGGGTATAATCTTAAATATTCCATTTAAACTGGAGTTGGGCTCAAACTGCAAAATGTAGATTTAGATGTGGGTTTAGACAGTGTGCACTCCTATGTTTACCCTTTTTACAAGACTATGATACATTTTGTACAAAGTATGCCTTGTGAGAGACATCATTTGAAAATTCATAATTTGCTGATCATTATTGTCCTGATAAAATATGTGGCAACATATCTAAAGTTATAAGATTCTACTGTATGATATTACTAAGGCTATGTCTACATTGCACAGCTTATAGCAGGAAAGAGGGTGTGAGCAAAAATTCTACATCTTGACAAAGAAACAGCTTGGTGTTCCCATCCACACAGACTTTCTGCTTTCTGAACCTCAGCTGGAGATGATTCTCAAAGAAGGGAAAAAACTATAAGAAGAGAAAGCAGATGCTCCAAATTATCTCTCCTTTTCTCTCTACTCACAGTATCAGCAACACCTGAAGAATAAGGAAACAGCATTGGATTGGGGGAGGTAACCTGACTGAAAGAAATTCAGCCAGTAAAACTGCTGAAATGTGGTAAGAGAGATTTGAATTCATATAGCTTGTTAAGTTAGGCATTAGTTGCATTTTACTTTTATTTTCTTGTAACCCATTCTGACTTTTATGCCTCATTATTTTTAGTCACTTAAATTCTATCTTTCTGTAGTTAATACATTTGTTTTGTTTTATCTAAAGTAGTGTTTGGATTGAAGTGTTTGAGAAACTCCATTTGGGATAACAGGATTTATGCATATCATTTTCCACTGATAAAATGATAGCCTTTATATGAGCTTTTAGAGTAGCAGCCGTGTTAGTCTGTATCCGCAAAAAGAACTCCTGTTCTTCTTTTTATATGAGCTTGTATTGTCCAGGAGACAGCTGGGCAGTACAAGATATACATTCCTGGGGAAAGTCTGGGACTGGGAATTTGCTGATGTTGCTCTATGGTGTAATTTAAGAACAGCTAGCTATAGCATTCATATATTATAACTGGGAGTGACTTACATGCTGGAGGTTGTGTCTGAGCAGACCAGAAGTGGTAGCCCTCACAGCAAAGCAGTGTAAAAGGCACCCCAGGTTGGAGAACTGAGGGCATACAGCTGGTCGTCAGTCCAGATTGTACCCTGGATAATGTTATACCCATCTCTGCTTTAAAGTTAAAAGGGAAGATATTCCAACTCTTTATATGCTCTCAAGTTATCACAGAGCAATGTCAGCATGAGGCATTTTGTATTATCTACCCCCTACTCTGGGGCATGAGCAGCATTATGTTCCTAGAAGTTCCCATGATGTGCAGCTCCTGAAACTGCAGGTTTGGCAGCAGTACCTGAATCAGCCTTGAACAAATCTGGCACTGGAATGTGCAATATCCATTCCAGGCTCAAAAATCATTCTAGTGGTTCAGTCAGGTTACCATAATAGCTAAGATTATAAAATAGTTTTCTATAATATCTTGCTGTTTTCATTTGGTCATAACTTTCCAGAACATTCATCTTTGAGACTGAAATTTTCCATGCCTGGTCTCCACTGGTGAATTATTGTGGAAGGTTTGAGCAAAATCTCTCCAGTCACTTTTATATTATGGGTTCTGGGAAAAAAATATTATTGTGGGTTGGGTTAAACCTCTCTTAAACTGTTGGGTGTGGCCACCACCCCTCATTTAAGGTAGCAGTAAGAGACATCTAAAACATAAGTGATGTGAGTCTGCCCAGGAATTAGAAGTGTGTGAGTGCAGGGCTTTGATTAGTATTGGGTTTTTGTTTGTTGGCAACAGGCAACACCAGGAGAGGCACCACACAAACAGAAGGAGCAAAAAGGTCCAGACACTGCATGGAGTGAGGGAGGTTTTGGGTAAGAGTAGTGGTTGAAAGGTTTGGACCTATGAGTAAAATTATCTCCCGCAGTATGACTTTTTTACTGTGTTCAGGGAAACAGGACTTTATGTATAATGTCTGTGGATAAACAAGATTGCATTAAAAAAACTCTGTATCATCAATTCCTCTTCCTAACTGGAACAACCCACAACACTCCTAATTTAGCTAACTACTGAGGACAAACATTTTTCTCACTATAAACAAATTATAACCACGCTGTTTTGAACAGGACTATGCCAAAAATGGTTGAGCTTAGAATTGAACTGGGTATATTCCTAACTAAAGACTAGAGAGTATTTGCTTGGCTTAGATTTACCAATGGTATATGAGCATTTGAAAACTGCACACTGAATATGCACTTTAAATTCTTTCATTAAATCCACAGGTGTTCAGCTAAGTCCTGATCTTGCAGGCAGGCTGCTATGCTTGTGAAGGTACCCTTTGAAGTCAATTAATTTGGTTCCTATGCAGGGAGGGTAATGACTTTCTTTTTGTGCAAGAGACAAGTTAGGTGAGGTAATAATTTTTATTGGACCAACTTCTATTAGTGAAAAAAGACAAGCTTTTGATCTTCCACAGAGCTTTTCTTCTTATTGTTCAATACACAGTGTATTGTGTTTGTGAGAGCAGGAATGTAGGGCAGTATATGCCAGTAGTTTGCAATTACAGAAAAAAGTTGCTGAAGTTGTAGCAAAAGGACTCTGCATTTGCTTTCTCTAATGCATGGAGGAAAAGAGAAGTGATTTGACTCCAGAAGGAAGGAATGCAAGCACAGGGACCTTACTTTTCATGGGGAGGGAACTGCACTAGCTCTAGGATTTGTTTGTTGTTGAGTTGGAATTGGAGAAGGCAGCTATAGCGGAAGATGAGCCAGGCAGAGGAGGAACAACTCTAAGGTTTGGCTGTCAGGCATAGTTAGGGAGAGAGGAGGAAGTTTCACAGGGAAGGAGAAACAATAGCTTTAGATCTAATAGATGCAGTACTACTTTGCCAGCTGCCACCCTACTACTGACATTTTGCAAACAAGTCCTCTACAGAGGACAGTTCTCTATGCCTCAGTTCCTGTGGAATGGGAATAGTAATATTTCCTTACATCATAGAGTTGTTGTGAGGGAACACAATAATATTTATGATGCACTCAGATACTGTGGTGGTAGAGAACACGCAAGTACCCAGATAGTTAAGATAGATGTTCAGCCCCCCACCCCACCCCCACAAAAGTGCCTACATTTGTCTGCTGTGTGATGTTGCCTCCCTCCTTGTTCGTAGTTTTGAGAAAACATGGGAAAACAAATGCATGGTTCAAAAGTCCCTCAGCTCACCTGTTTTTAAGTAAATGAACCCCAGGGGAAATGGGGTTCGTCACCTTAGAAGGGGGAAATTTGGAGGGAGCCCCTAGTTAAAAGATTAGCACATTTAAAAAAAAATCCCAAGCACTATTGTGACCAGCTGTGTTTTTTGTGCTGGGATTTGAGATGATTGTACTAACTTTAACAGAGGCTGGATTGTCAGTGTCAAAAGGGTGCGACACAGGAGCACATGCTAAGAGACTGGGGTTTATTTCCAGAAGCTCTGGTGCCCCTCTGTATTGTAACTCAGCCCTGCGATGAGACTGGATGCGCAGCATTTGCCTGCTGGACTTTTTAAGGGAACGGTGTGGGGGGCTGAGGGAGGAGTCTCCCCTGGCTGTCAGGCAGGGGGAGTGACTCTGGTTTGTTTGTGAGGGAAGGCAGGTGGCAATGAGAGAGAGAGAAGAGGAGGGGTTTGACCAGGGAGCGGGGAGGGATCGGCACCTGTAGGGCTAGTGTATGGCAGCGGTTAGAGGAAGGGAAAGGAACAGGAACAGCAGGTGGAGGAGGAAGGCAGTGGGGGAAGGGCGGTCAGTTCCCCAGGGGAGGGAACCGCAGAGGGCAGTGGGGCGGAGGAGGAAGGCGGCACAGGTGGGTGTGGGGGAGCGAGGCGGAGCGCTGGGGTGGCCGGGGCCGTCGCGGTGACCCTCGGGGGAAGGCTCCAAGCAGAGGGCGGCGGCGCCATGGCCCGGAGCTGGCGGTGGCTGCAGGGGCTGGTCCTCACCTGGCTCCCCATAGGTGAGTCGGGGGGAGCGGGCTGCAGCCGGGTCTGGCTCAGCGGGAGGCGCGGCCGCACAGGGGCCCGCCCCGAGTCCTCTGGGCCCCTTAGAAAGGGGCTGCGCCATGTCCAAGAAGGGCCCCGGGAGGGGGGCGGCGGCGGCTCGTTAGCGGAGCCCTCCCCGGCCGCGGGGTCTCTGATTTCCCCCCACCCCCAAAGTACTTGGACTCTTGCTCCCCCCCTTTCCTGGAGCAGTTCTAGGGCAGGGGTCTCCTCCCTGGGGGCCCTGCTCCCCTCCGGGCTGGGGTTCATGCAGCCCTGGAGAAGGGAAAGCTGGGCTCTTCCCCAGCTGAGCTGGGCAACCACATGGGGGGTGAGGGGAGAGAGGAAGATGCTGGGGCTCAGTGACTAGCCTGGGTGCTTTGCCATCTACATGCCCCCTGCAAGCAGGCAGCAGCCTTGTCCCTAAAATCCCTTGTGGTGGGAGGGGGGTGAGTTCCCCGGGAGAAGGGGTGAATGGGGCTGGGCTGCTTTGCAGCCTCCCTTGTGGTTTCACAAAGGGTGACAGTGCTGTAAAGATGGCCAGACATCCAGGAAAAAGAGGCTTCAACAGGCAGGGCTCTTTTGAGAAATCACTGCTCCCAGCCTTCCTGCTGGCTGGACGTATTGACTGTAGCATTCTTGGTGGGTTGCTGGACAGTCACTGGGTGATTCAAAGATGGCCTCATGATCTTAACAAAGATCCTGTATTCAGAGGGAGCCAGTGTACAGAGCAAAATACGGAGTTGTGTGCACTCATTGATTGTCTTGTCTGAGAGAGACACTGCTATATGATTGGGATGTTCCCCTGGTATTATCTGGACCAGTGATCTGCTCCTTGGATTGTGCAACCGAATGACACTAGCCAGTGTCTCTGGCCCCAGACAAAACCCTAGGAATCTCCGTCTTGCAGTGTCCGGTTATGCCGGCTGGACACTGCAAGCTTATCTGAGTTTGTCAATTTAACAAAGAAATTGATATGTACCAGGCTTGTTATCCCAAGGGGAGTCTCTGACATGCTTCAAACCAAACAGATTTATTAACTATAAAGATAGATTTTAAGTGATAGGCAAAAAGTCAGAGTGGTTACCAAAAGACAACAGAAGAAGAGATGAGATCAGACCTTTGGGAAGAAAGGGTGTTCATTGTGACCATCTCCAACCTATCTGAAAGGAATGAATGAAGCCTTCTTAGGGCTTGTACACACTAGCACTTACACCTCTACTCCGATATAACATGACCCGATATAACATGAATTTGGATATAACGTGGTAAAGCAGCACTCGGGGGCTGCGCACTCCGGTGGATCAAAGCAAGTTCGATATAATGCGGTTTCACCTATAATGCGGTAAGATTTTTTTGGTTCCCGAGAACAACGTTGTATTGGGGTAAAGGTGTACTTTGATATAACTTAAGTTGCTCAGGGGTGTGGAAAAGCCACACACCCACCGAACAACATAAGTTAAGCTGACTTAAGCGCCAGAGTGGACAGCGCTATGTCAGTGGAAGAACCTTTCTTGCCAACATAGGTACCACTCAGGGAGGTGGAATAATTATGCTGATGGGAGAACTGTCTCCCATTGGCGTAGAGCATCTACGCTAGCAGCGCAACAATGGCACAGCTACATCGGTACTGCTGTAGCAATTATAGTGTAGACTAGCCCATCAACCCCTAGTAGTTCTTGTGGGTGAACTAGTAGTATCCTGTGGCTAACTCTCTGTTGAAATCAGCCAGTACTTCTATCAATATCAGCATGGACATTTGGCCTGGGTATATGGCTGTAAGGAGATGGATCAACCAGTGCAATCATTGCTGTCTCCCTGCCATATCCACCTCCGAAGCCTGACTAGGACTGATACAGAATTTTCATAGAGGTCAGATGCTGCTGGAAGTGGTGTGGCATTAACTTCCCAGTAACTTTAGCTAGGATGAAAAGTTATAGACAGGGAGTTAGTCTGCAAGTTCATTTGTGCCCAGTAATGGCTTCTTGAAAATGACCTAAACCAGGGGGAGGCAATCTATGGCATGCGTGCGAAAGGTGGCCCACGAGCTGATTTTCAGTGGCACTCACACTGCCCGGGTCCTGGCCACCGGTCCAGGGTGCTCTGCATTTTAATTTAATTTTAAACAAAGCTTCTTAAACATTTAAAAAACCTTATTTACTTTACATACAACTATAGTTTAGTTATATATTGTAGATTTATAGAAAGAGACCTTCTAAAAACGTTAAAATGTATTACTGGCACGCGAAACCTTAAATTAGAGTAATTAAATGAAGACTCCGCAAACCACTTCTGAAAGGTTGCCGACCCCAACCTAAATTATCACATATTTTAGGGTGACAGTTTCCCCTCTTGGAGGTAAACGCTGATTAACTTGGTCAGAATTAAGACCAAGTGTTCTTCATTTGATTTCACCAGTCATCAAGGGCAGTGCCATTTCACCAATGAATATGAGATCTGAGGCTTCAGTATCTAAAAATCTAGCAAGTGTTCAGTCTGATGCTCTCTTCCAGGCAGGGAGAGAAAGCAACTCCAATACCCTATTCACTGGCCTATAAAGTCAAGGGATTCTTTATCTAGCTCTGCAACTAACTGTGTAACCTTTGAATCTGTTAACTCAATGTTTCAGAAGTGCAGAGCACTTGCAAGTCCTATTTATTTCCATGGGAACTTCTTGCATCTTTGAAAACCAGGCTACTTACCTTTGTGCTTCAGTATCCCCCTCTGTAAAATGGAGGTAATGACATTGACCCATCTTTGTAAAGAGCTTCGAGGTCCACAGATAAAATGCACTATATGAATTCTAGGTACTATTTTATTCCTGCCTGAGAGACACTGTTAGAAATAGTTTATGGGAATGGGATGCTGTGTTGCTTTGATTTGAACTTTAAAGGAGATATGCCCCTGAGCCTCTAAGGGACTAATCAGCTCAAGATTTTGCCAGGTGTAGCAATGTCTTCGCTGCCCAAAAGACTGGGAGATGGGTTTACAGTGAGAACATCGGCAGTATGGGATTATGGAGGAGCTCTTCAAAGATGCAATGGAAGTTAGATTGCTAGCTCACAATGATTTTCTGCTGGAGTTAGGGCAGTTAGGTACCTTTGCCTTTGAAAAACTCTCCCTAAACCCATTTCATCCCACCCTTGCCACATATCCTGTGTGGGCTACTCTCCCCTTCAGCAGTGTTCGTATTGGGTTATCTAAAGGTGCTGGTGATATCTTTGTGGTTATTAATGAAAAGCACACCCTTTTGTGTTATCTTATTTACCCTTGATAAGGGAATGCTGGGGTGTGACTGAGCTAATGTACTGTTTATTGAAACCTTTAAAAATGTACTCAGTAGATGTAGTTGTTTGGGATGTAAAATGCCACAGACTAGTAAGGATTAGCTATATGGATGAAATGAATGAGATGAGGAAAGTCAAAATTATACCCTATTAAAAAGAAGTGCTGTGAATTGTTCTGAACTGATAAGTGGGCTGCCTTTATTAACTTTCCTGTTGCAGTGAAGTATGGCAGTATCATCCTTTTATATCCCATTTAGTGCCAGATATTATTGGGGCAAATAGCTTAGAATGATTAAAAAAATTGATGTTTATATGAATGTGTAGAACCACAGATGGTATGCTCATTAGGCAAACAAGTCTAAGGCCATGCTAATTTACGTCTGCATATAGCAACCACAGTAATTACATCGCTTGTGCATAGCTACACTTTGCTCCTTGTGTCGGTGGTGCATGTCCTCACCAGGAGCACTTGCATTGATTGTACTGTCGGCATGGGGCATTGTCGGACAGCTCCTGAAAGCCAGTAAAATGCGGACTCTACACTGACATTGCATTGACGTAACTACATTGACCTTGACTCTATGCCTCTTGTGGACATGGAGTTATTAAGTTGGCTTAGGGGGGCAGTTACGTTGGCGGGAGCCAGATTTCAGTGTAGACATTTACATAGTTAGGTCGACGTAGGTTGATGCAGGGCAGCTTAACTATAGTGTAGACCAGGCCTAAGAGCTCCTACTTGTGCTTCAGGACACAGTGTGGAGACAGGACTAGATGCCTCTTGAGGTCCCTTCTACTCCTATATTTCTATGATTCTGTGGTTACTATGCTGGCTCAGGATGACATTTTCTTCCCATGGAATAATGATGCATAGAAATACTTTTTTAGGATGCATATTGCATTCTTTGTAGCAATCGGTCCTGGCCATTGTCTGACAGGAAACCAGACTAGATGGACTAATGTGTATGCTATGGGTCAGAGATGAGGACTGGGAATTAGAACCTCTGAGTTCTTATCCTGGCTTTGCTACTGACTCTCTGTGTGACCCTGGGCAAGTTTCCTTATCTGTAAAATACTTTACTTGAAGGATTTTGAGCCTTCCCTTAGTGTAGCACTTGTGAAAGGCTAGGAGTGAAAGTTGCTATAGAAGGGCAAGGTGGCGGTGCTGCTACTGCCGAATGGCAGCTCTTACACAACATCCATTCCCACTGGCTGGTGCCTCTTGTGTTCTCTCCTGCAGGCTGCCTCTCCCTGCTTGTGATAGTGCAGGATATTGAGCGATACACCACCTTATTTGCTTCTGTGATCCTCAAGTGTGACTACAGCACTTCAGCACAACTGCAGGATGTAGTGGTGACATGGCGCTTCAAATCCTTCTGCAAGGACCCCATCTTTGACTACTACTCTGCCTGTGAGTGCTCTACTCCCCCTCCCTGGGAAGCCTCTACAATGGGGAGGAAGGAGGGAGACTCATTACGGGGAGGGCAAGCCTTTGACCCTCTGTTGCCCGCAAACCAAACAGTATGGTGGCATTTCCTGCAGGCTCTGGGCTGGGGAAACTTGTGGCAGGGATTGTCCCTGAGGGGAGTGAAAGATTTAATATTCCATCTCCTATAGAAGTTCTAGCCAATAGCAGCCCATCCTCCTCCTCCTCCTCATCACATCATCACTGGTGTGCATGGAACCCCGAGCTCTGCCTTTGTGTGATCAGAAGCGAAGGCCCTGCAAGCAGTGACAATGGGCAGCAAACAGACTTTATAGCTGAGATCTCCTGCCTCCATGGGGTCAGGAATGAAGGTCCGCATGGTCACAGCTGGCCGGCAGTGACCAGGTATTATAATTTAAGGGGATTGGAGGAAATGGAGCAAACGCCTACTTTTGGGGGGCATGAGCCATAGTGTACTAGTGCCTGTGATGGCCTCTCTTGATTAAGTATCTTGTGTGTGGTCCTTTGGACTGACTTTACGGACATGCAGAACAGCAAACCTTTAACATCCACTCTCCTCCTCCTCCCCTCGATGTGATTACAAGGGAATACCTGTTAGGGCTTAAAGAGGATTAAGGTTGGTGATTGTATGTATATCTGATTTACCTCCCTTCCATATGCCTCCCCAAGTTTCAGCTCACCAGACACCTGGAAATTGAGGATTATGCTGCTAGCTTGCTCTCGGGAATAAATCACATTCCCCCTCATCCTCTAATAATTCCACTGGATCCACTGTCCATCTCCGGATACTATATTCCATTAGTGCCTACAACGTGCTAGACTCGTTCTGTGTATGTGGACACACATACACAGAAAGACACAGTCCTTTTCCCCATTCACAAGACAAGCATCATGGAAAAGTTGAGGAAAAGGGAGCCAATCCGTACAACTCTATTCACCTCAAAACTCTATTTAAGAAGCAAATTTATTTTTTAAATGGTTGAGATTTAGGTTCCGCTTGTCCCATGGACTGCATATCTCTGGTCACCTCGTGGTTCCCTCTACACACTGAGAACTGGTCTCCTTTCTGCTCCTCTCGTCCATCTTCATTACTGTGGCAGCAAGAGCCTTCTCCTCTGCAGCTTCTGCATTCTCAAAGTCTCTCCGCCTCATTCACTTTCTACCTCCGTAAACGATTTTGTCCTCCCTGTTTTGCAGTATGCTTTGTCTTAAAGACTCAACACACTTTACTTTGTATAATCACATATTCACTCACACCCAGATACTGACAAATTGTGTGGTTAATCCCTTGTAAGGGACTCCCTACCCTTTCTGAGGTGATAGCATTTGGGGTTTCAGATCAGGGCTTGACTCAAATCCTTGCTGTCATCTAAGTTGTGTTTAATGGCTTATTTGTAGCCTACCAGGCTGGGTTAGCTCTTGGCCAGGACCCATCCAATGACTGTAATGACAACCAGCGGGTGGTGCGCATCGTCATTCAGAGACGTGGACAGAACGAGCCTGTGCTAGGCATAGAGTACAGACAGCGCAAGATCACCATCCAGAACCGTAAGTGACCACTGGGGAGGAAAAAGGACATGAATCCAATAACGATCCAACATTCTGCCTGCCCCCGCTTCACAAAACATGAATCTGGTCAACTCTATCTGTGACTTACAGACACTATGAGCAAGGCCTGCAGCCAGATTCCTGTGAATGTCACCACTGGAGGATGTTTACAGTTCCACAAGCTAAAGCTGAGATAAGGGCACTTGGATTTCATGCTCTCACACAACCTGAGCACCACAGGGGTTAGGAAGGAATTCTGCACCATATGTGGCAAGTGACCAGGTGCATTATATGGAGTTCACTTTCCTCTGAAGCAAGGTAGTAGCTACAGCCAGACTTGGGTTACTGGACTTGATGGAATGATGTGGTGTGATCAGGGGGCGGGATACCAGACTTAATGCATCTGACCTGATGTGGACAGGAGGTGTGATATTGGATTCAATCTGATATGATAAATCCTAGGGATATTTTTCTTATTGTGCAATAACATGCTTTGATGTGGCTGACTGATTTTTCCTCTGGAAAAATAATAGGCTGACTCCTTATTAGGAGGATAGAAAGAAATGAAAGATAGAGGGGTGTGTACAGTGTAAAGGTTTCATCGTTTTTTGCAGAGGACAGGGTGATGTAGTGTACTATTTGTAAGTAAGTCTACCTTCCAGTGGCTGAGCCCACAAAAGGGATAAGGGACCTGCTGCTGCAACTGACAGAGGGAGCTCTTGGTTAGCTCAAGTGGCAGTCCTGTATATTTTGCTGATGGAAAAACCAGGGGTCTAGCTTCCCAAGAGAGGAAGGGGGGGTGGTGCAGCACCTGTCTGTGATCAGTAGCACAGGAATTTGTTACACTAGGGTCTGAGAGCAGTGCCAGTCCCAAAGTGCCCTCTAGTCACTGTGTGTTTTTCTTCCCTAGGGGCAGACCTTGTGATCAATGAGGTGATGTGGTGGGACCATGGAGTCTACTACTGTGCTGTTGAGTCTCCAGGAGACACTGCAGGCGACCCAGACAAAGAGGTTAAGCTCGTTGTTCTGCGTAAGTGCTAGCACTCTGTTTTTCCACCCACCTGTAAATCTCTCCTGCCATTCTCTTTTCTCTCTCACCTCAAAGTCTCTGAGAGGTGCTCAGTATCTACCTGCAGCAACATACAATCGGGATCTCTTAATTCCTCTCCTCCTCCTCCCCCTTAGATTGGCTCACGGTGATCTTCATCGTTCTTGGTGCTCTCCTCCTCCTCATACTGATCGGGGTGTGCTGGTGCCAGTGCTGCCCCCAACACTGCTGCTGCCATGTCCGCTGTGCCTGCTGCCCAACCCGCTGCTGCTGCAATGAGGAAGGTGAGGCAAAAATGGGCATGTATATCCAACGTACTATAGCATCCACAGATACGGAACATGTCTCGTATCACTCAATGTATGGGGAAAGCAGGGCTTTTTAGTAGCAAGCTAGCCTGTGACATTTCTCTGGCTAATGTTACCCTCAGAACAACATTTATAAAATGAGAGATTGGAGTCTAGAAAACATGGTCCCCATCCCCTCCCTCCCTCGCTCTCTGTCCCAGGTCCAAAGGAAGCAACCCCGATCTCGGATCTCTCTCCTCCCCCCTTCCACCATTTTCCTCACATGGCTAGCTCAGTGTCATTTCTTCCCTATCCCACTGCAGTTCTTCTACTGCAGCAGCTGAGGTAGGCAGGGACTGTCTTGTCCCAGGAGTCATGGTAGAGACCCTGTCCTTAGGTTCATTGACAGAGCTACAATCCTTAAAGTGTGGTTCTGCTCCAAAAAGTAGCTTTATAAAAGCTGAATTTTTGTGTCACTATGGCTAGCTCTAAACTGCTACAGTTTACAACTAAGGCCAGATTATCCCATCTCTGGGCCTTAGACAAACAGACACTTCTGCTTGAGTGTGGAGGGGAGGCCCTGGGGCGGGAGGGGTCGTGTGTTTGGAGAGCAAGCCCTCATGTTGTGGGTTTGACCTCCCACACTACCACCTGAAGCATGGCTCCTGTCCCACAGGGCAGGGTCTGGATCCCTGCTCCAGGCATTGCAACCTGGCACAGGGGGTTGCAGCACCATGTAGGTTTGGTCCAGGTTGGGCTGCAGAGGGTGGCCAGGGGCAGGGGTCAACTTTTTTTGTTTGCTCCTCCTTCTTCTTTCTCTGATTCCTCGATTGTAATTTGTGCTCTTCTCCAGTCCTCTCCATTCTTCTGCACTTTTCCCTCGACTGCATGCTGGGATTTATGTGAGTAGAAACCCTCCAAGCAATTCTTCCTTTTCTGCCTCTTTTCAGAGGTCCTTACAGCTGTTGCTCTGCTCCATTGCTCCCTGACCCAATTCCTTTTGGTCTTTTATTATTATTAAGCATCCAGAAAGCTACTTGTCTCCTTCCAAAGCAAACAAAGAATGGGATGCTAGAGGCATCTCAAAATAAGTTCCTGGGATAACAGGACGTTATATGGAAAAACGGACTGTCCCATTACAGGCAGAAGAACACAGCTCTTTAGACAGACATCCCCACACATACAGTATCTTTATTCGCTTAGGCCACTAGAGGGCAGCCCACACCATCTGAAGCAAGAAAAGCTGCCACTGATGTCCAGGTAAAGGTTAAGGACCTGGATTTTTGAATCTCTTAGGATATGTCTAAAATGCACACCAGTGGCGTGTAGGGTACCTGTAGCTACATGCCACAGTGTAAACAGGTTGCAGCCACACTGGGGTGTGTAACCACATGTCAGTGAAAAGCTATGGCAGAGGGGAGCTGCCAGAGCTTTTCCCTGCTGACTCCTCACAGCCACAGCCTTTCCCTTTGGTGAGAAAAGGCTCCTACTAAAAGTCCCGGTGTAGACATGGGAGGTACTGCTTGGGCATGTAGAGAGTCATATTCAGGGCTGGTTCCAGGCACCAGCGAAGGAAGCAGGTGCCTGGGGCGGCCAATAAAAAGGGGCGGCACTCCGTCCATTCTTGGGGCAGCACGTCGAGGTCTTCGGCGGTAATTCGGTGGCAGGTCCTTCATTCCCTCTCCTCCTCTGAGCTGCCGCGGATGTGCCGCCGAAATCAGGTCTGTCTTTTTTTCCTTCGCTGCCGCAATACACAAAGAACAAACAGGTGTTTTCACTCTAAGTGAGTTGTTAGATTAAGGCAAAATGAAGAAATTCCCTGCCCCAGAGAGCTTACTCTGCCCTACGCTGGTGAGGACAGAAGAGACACAATTATTTGTGTGTGGACTCACTTCTTATGGGTGTCCATAGAAGAGGCAAGTCTTCAGGAGGGACTTGCATGGGGAGTGTGTGGTGGTTGGCAAACAGATATGGGGGGAGCATTCCACATATCGGAGGCAGTATGGAGTGGGAGAAGGTGAAAAGAATTTTGAGGCTGGCATCTTTGATGGTGCACAGGAGTTGGAGTGGCAGGGGGAATACAATGAGAGGAAAGATCAGTGGAGTAGACCAGAGCCAAGTTTGTAGCACTTTCAGCGTGAGAACAAGAAGTTTAAATTTGGGAGGGGAGAAATTCAAAGTTGGGGATGACATGGTCAAACTAGTGAGCAAGGAAGATATTTTTAGCAGCGATACTGTGCATCGATTGGAAGGGTACAATACTGTACAGGTGTTGGATCAGCCAGAGAGAAAGAGGTTGGTGTAATCCAGACAGGAGCTGGACAGAGCAGGATAGAGTGCCTTCGCTCTGAGCACAGAGGAAGGGATGGCTTTGGAGATTGTGACGGGGTTGGGACTCACCACCTGGCGCCTCCTACTGGTTGTCTCTGGGAATTAGCTCTGTCCAGCAGAGCGCCCCCTCCTGGTGGTGTCCCATCTGTCATCTCGCCCTCAGTAGCAGGGTAGTGTGGCCCAACAGCCAGAGGCATAGGGGGACCCGGGCCCTCCCTCTCCACCAGGTCCCAACCCAGGGCTCTCCTAATGGCAGGCTTCCCCTTGCTGTTGGCTCGGCGGGGATCCGGCCACAGCACACCAGGCTCTTACACGGCTTGTCCCTAAAGTTCCCCTGGGTCACTTCCTACCTTCAATGTCATGGTCTCCTCCGGAGACATGGGTTCCGATCCATCCCCCTCCAGCGGGTCCTCCGTCTGGGATGCAGGGTGCGGGCTGGCTAGGCTGGCTCCTGGAGCGTGGGCTGTCCCTCCTCAGGAGCTGGCTGTGTGTGTCCTTCTCCTCCGGTGGTCAGCCCCAACTGAGCAGCTTTGCAGGCTTTTATACCTAGCCTCCAGTTGGAGCATGCCCAGCAGGGCTTCCGGGCGGGGCTTCCTCTGCCAGGAAGGAAGGGTTAACCCCTGCTGCGCCAGTGCGGAGCCGCTCTGCCCTGTCACAGAGATACATTGTAGAAGATGAAACGGAAATGATTTGGACAGTCTGCGTGGATGGAGCAAAAGAGAGCAAGGAGTTTACTGTGACTCCCCATCATCAAACCAGCCATAATTCTGGGCAAAAATGAGGTTGGAAGTGTTGTCAGCAATGATGGGGAATGGAGAAGTTAAAGAGGGATTAAGAGGAAGAAGGAAGTAAAGTGCCTCTCTCACTGTGTGCAAATCTCCATCTTGGACTGCTTCACAACCCTGCCCCTAGTGAAAAAACAGGTGGACCTTTTACATTAAAAGGTGCAGTACATAACAGAACCATACCTCACAAGGGAACTCTTTCCCATCTGCCTTAGATGGTTTTGCACCCCAGCAGAATTCCTCTGTTTCCATTTCTAGCAACTGCTCTAGACCTTCTCTTCTTTCCTGGGTCATGCTCATTACGCTGGATCCTCTCTGGCTCTGTTTCAACTTTGCCCCAAGCCAAAGAGAGCCCTTCATGTGGGTGATCTCCAGTAATTCTCTTTTGCTCATGCCCACATGCTGCCATATACCAAGCAAAGTTTGTATAAAGAGCGCTGGGCAGGTAGTGTCCCTGAGCAGAGATGCTGTAACTGTGTCTCTTCTTGCCTAGCCCTGGAACGACATCGGTTCATGAAGCAGGCTCGGACACTTATGCCATGGATGACACACCATCCGTTCTACGTGGGAGGTGACAGGAACTCCCAACTCTCTTCTTACCAACTGAACCCATTGCTGCAAAAAGGTGAGCCCTTGGGTATCCGTGCAGGGAAAGTAAGGCAGGCACTTGAGTCTGGTAACTCCTTGGGGTCTAGTAACTTGGCTGTGCTTCCTCAGCCACAGTGGTGATGAGATGTTCCTACCATGACTCAGTTATATTGTACTGTGGGGTAAGAGGGGATCCAGTCTCTCTGCCCTGGAGAGGGTGCTACAGGGGTTATGCTGTTCATAGTCAACTCCTTATAGTCAAAACTGACACAAAATGAGTAGAAGGCTATTTATTTATGCTGCCACCAGTCTGTATAAATGATTGAGGACAAACGGTCCTCAATACCTCTATTACATCTAACAAAGAAACAAGGGAGGATTCACGTTGAACTTAATTCTTCCCTGTTATTGGTTCCTTATGTCCATTTCCAGGCCCTCTCGTCTCCTACCCACTCCCCCTCCCCCTCAAAAAAGTAGTCAAAGTTGTAAATGAGTATCAATAACTTAAGGAAAAAGTTAAGACTGTTGTACAGAGATGAAGATTAGCAAACCAGAGTAGGATTTCTTATAGGAAAACTTTAAAAACGCAAACACTGGAAAATAAGGAAATGCAGCATGATGTTTTACCAAACAACTTTAACTCTGCCCTTGTTCGCCATCAACTTGAAACAAGTTTTGTAATACTGTCCTGACAGCTGCACAGCATGCTTCTTCAGATTTAGCTCCTGTGATTTCAGGACATATTATAAACTGCTTATATGCTTATTGCTGGAAGACCTCCTAACCGGTGATCTCTTACAACTAACTGTCGGAGAAAAACAGAGTTCTCACTATTTGTTTAGGTATAGCAAGTCAGATGCTTTATTAATTCTCACAATTGCGCAGAGGGAGAGAGCTAAGCAGGTCTCTCAACAGGTAAACAATTACAGCAAGCATTTATACCTTTTGTTACAGACAATAATGAGCAACAGTTGCATTTTGTTTATACATAGGCCATCTTGATATCTCATTTCCTCACTTGTTTTGACTCTTGCCAACATACAATATTTTCTATACCTTATCTACACAAGGTCTTCTACACCTTATCTATACCAGGTCATAATGACTTCTTACACAGTTCTTTCTCACCCGCCTCACACAATCCTCGCTTCTACAAATCTCGCGTTATCAGGGTTACAGTTAGCCTGACTCTTGCTAATGAACTGTCATGTATTGCATCCCCTTCCTCTGCTTCCACAACACTGATCTTGCCCACCATGCTTCTGTGCATGCTCTCTTTGTACAGCCAGCCAGTTAACTCCTATAGCTGCTCACATCTTAAGCCCCATTTTCCTGGCCAAACTGTACATCTTGGCTTTGTCTACATGGCTGGGGGAGGTCGATCTAAGTTACGCAACTTCAGCTATGTGAATAACATAGCTGAAGTCGACGTACTTAGATCTACTTACTGTGGGGTACACGCTATGCGATGTCGACTGGTGATGCTCTCCCGTCAACCCCCCTTGTGCTTCTCGTTCAGGTAGAGTACAGGAGTCGATGGGAGAGCAATCTGTGGTTGATTTGGCGGGTCTTCACTAGACCTGCTAAATCGACCGCCGATGGATCAATCGCCGCGCGTCGATCCCCTGGTAAGTGTAGACAAGGCATTATACTCATTCTGTCTGTAAGTAAATGAGTTTGAGACTGAGCCACCAAGGCTGGCATGATTTAAGATGTGGTACTCTGACACTTATCTATGACACATGTCTGTTAGGAAAGTTCGTGCTGGCAGAGGACGGGCAGAGTTAAGATTGTTTGGAATACCATAAGTCTGTGTATTTTCGTACTTCTCGACACTGTTGCTCTTAAGTTTTCCCTTATATTACAGTTCATTAGTTTACTACTCTTTATGCTAATCTTCATAGTACTTGTTTTTCTTCATAGTATTAAGGTCACAAATATGAATCAACTCCAGCTTCACAAAGTTTTTTTGCATGTGAATTTACACTTGGCTTTTGACGAAGTTGGCAGGGAAATGAACTGGTGTCCCAGCCACACAGAACAGTTTGTTCTTTTTCAAGCAGATAAATTAGAAGAATACCTCCTGAACTGACATTCCTGGTTTGCTGGATGACCCTGTGACTTATCACCTCTAAGTTCCCCAAAACACGCCAGCCTATTACTAGCTTGGCTTCGGTCCTTGCTGCATGTGGTGTGGGGGCTGGATGGCTTTGCAGGGGCCCCTTTGCCTAACAGGCAGAGAGGGGAGAAGGTATCCGGTAGCTTAGTTGGGCTCCTTTTTGACTCAGGAGAATCAATTTGCTCATTAGCAGGGAGGGAGATGTCTCCTTATTGCCTCCCCCTGACTGCTGCTCTCCCTGGTCTCCTATCCTTAGATGTCTCTCTGCAGAGCAGCCTCCCACTGGTGCATTCACAGGGCCAGCTGCCCCCCAAAAACAACATCCTGGACTATCTGGAGTCTGAGATCCAGAACCTCAACCTATCCCAGCCCCTGCTACCCTCCCACCACTTTGGGGCCAACCAGCATCCCAGCGTGCTTTCCTCCCTGAGCTCGGAGGTTGTGGAGCGCAGGGTAATCCAGCTGCCTCCCATCACTGAGCTCATCCCATCCTCTCAGAGGAGCAGTAACTTGTCACACCTGCAGCGAGCTGGCCATGCCGCAGGACCCTGGGGCTCCACAATAGAGGATGAGAGGGAGGACTGGAGAAGACGCCAGCCCTTGGATGGAGATTCTCACTCCAGCTTCGATCGGGAATCCTGGGACAAGGGACGAGACCAGCCGCCTCAGAGGCAGGGGGAGGGCAGCTATGATGGCAGGCACCGGAGTTCCAGGCGGGATGTTTCGCCCATGCGCCGGCCAGACCGCAGTAGGTATGGTGACATCTTCTACCCTCAGGAGGCTAGGGAGCGCTCGGGCCGCCGCTTCGACCTCAGGGAGCAGCCTTTGGAGAGGCAAAAGTATCAACGCTCCAATAGAAAAGGCAGCAGTTCGGAGCAGCGGGAGCGGCAGCATCGCAGCTACTCTCCTCCGGCACGGCGAGAGTCGTGGAGCTCGGCAGAAGAGCATGATCGCTTCCAGGGGAACAATAGGCAACGCCACCGTCGCTCCCCAGGCTGGCCAGAAGACAAGCCGCCCAGTTACCGCTCACTGGAAATCATCCCAGCTAAGGACAGCAGACACAGAAGCAGCGTGGGACAGCAGTCGGTGAGTCAGAGTCCCTGACTGCTCTCTGATGAGAACGGTTAGCCCCTCTGTGTGTGGGAGAATGGGTGTCAAATGCATGCTGGAGTCTGATGCATGTCAAGGCAGGGGTTAGGTGCAAAACGTCCCACACAGCTTGGTTGAGGGAGGTGCTGAATTCTCCCACATTGCGTGCTCACACAGCATAGTTATGGTGTGTCAGGGTAGGAGGGGTATCAAATTGTTCCTCTGACGCACAGCCTTGGGAAGGGGTGTCTGTCGCCCCAGGGCACAGGGGTGTTGGGTTTTTTTTTAATTTTGATTAGTTCCATTTTTTAAAAATTTCAATTGGCATGTTACTTCTATAAGTCTCTGCTATTTAAGAAAATTAACAATAATTTTGTAAGGAGCAAAATATACCTTTATAAATACCTGTATCTAATATGGCCAAAACATTCAGACTTGAGCACCTAAAGTTAGGCACCTAAGTCCATATTTAGGTTCCTAAACTAGTGGCCCGATTTTCAGAGGTGCTGAGCAGTTAGTGCCAATTCTACTGCACATACCTGGACTGAGAACTGAACTTGCTTCACATTGAACAGGGATTAGCTGAGAACAATTTTTGGGAGCTATCAACCTGAGGCAGTATTTAAACTGGCAATGCAGGGGCAAAAGGCTTCATATCCAATTCCCAACCTTATCCAGCCCACCCCCTGTATCCCCTGACTTTTTTTTTTTTTTTTTTTTTTTTTAATACATCCCAATTTTTAGGAGGTGTGGGGAAACAAGTGACCTCCAAGTCTCTCAGATGTAGGATCTTAAAACAGAGGACTCTTGTCAAAGGGGTCATGCCCCACAGCAATGTGGTATTCCCCTCCTCTCTCCCCTCTCCTGTCAGAGCTACAAAGATAGGTTTCTCTAAGGGAAACCTGGGTCCAGTTCGAACTCTGTTGCTGGTACAAAGGTCCTTGCTGCTTTGCTACAGAGTGGGGTAGGGAGACATGCTTTCTATGTTATCCCCACACTTGTGATTCTCTTTTTTTATTTTTTCCTGCAGGAAAAAGGAAGTTCCCGCAGTGGGAAAAGTATGGTCATTTAACACCATGGTGGAAGGACCGAAACTCCCAGTGGTTCTGCTTTGGGGCTCCCTTTTGCCCTCCCAGTGTGTAATTTGGGACGGCTATTTCTGACTGCAGGAGACCTGCAACAACTGGATAAAATAAAATGTAGTGGAGACCAGTGATGAATCTGTGCGAAGGGGGCCAGGAGTTCAGTGGCTTTATAACATCTGAAAACCTTCTTATTCCTTCCTTACTCTAGAGACTTTGGTTTCAAACAGACCCTGATTGTGGAACATGGTCCCTTTGAGAGTAGAGCTTCTGGTGACACTGAACAAATAGTATGTCCTCCCTCTCTGACTTCGAATATCTCCAAATGTTGTGCATGTGGCCCTGAGATTCAGCACCAAACATTAGAGTGTTCACTGTGACTAACAAGTGGTTGTTTCCTTTTGCCTCAGTGAGTTTCTGTCGTACAGCCCTAGATGAAACAGTCAAGCAAACAATACTGTGCAGTAAAGGAAGCGTCAGAATGCTACGTGCACACGCGGATCTACATGCACTCTCTACAAGAGCGCACAGCAACTTCTGTGCTTGGAAAAACGCCTCAAAATTGCCAATTCCAGTTTATATTGACACATACCTTAATAAGGACATGGAGAGGCTCTGCCTGGCCATTTGACCCAGACTCTAGTGTATTCATGAGTTCAAAGTACTAATCTACAAGGTTCTGTTATCATAGGTTGATGCTGTTTTCGGGGGCTGAGCTATGGGTAACTGCCATCTTGGCAACAGTGGCCTGATTTTCAAAGTTACCAAGCTCATGCTCGTTTTAAGTCAGTGGGAGCTTGGTGATACCCTATCACCTCCAAAAATGATGACCTCTGTAGGTATTTTTTTTTAAGGAATCAACCCTTTCCAGAACATCTCACGTGCTCTGCTTTCCTTCTTGGCCTCTGTCCTCCTGAGGTGCTTATGGGGAAAATGGGCTCTAGAAGACAAGTCTTGTCCCCTGCTTTGCTATTGCCCTCCTAACATGCTATTAGGGAGCTGATCTTTACCCTGAACATTGCATTTTTCCTAAACTTGTTGCTCAACAGATCTGTGGTTTGGTTACTATTGGATTAAGGTGCCTGCCTATAAATTACCCTGTAACTAAAAGCAAAGAGAGAATTTCCTTTGGAAACCAATTGCAATAGGCAGAATAGCAGGTCAGTCTGTTTTTTCTTGGCTGTGTTGCAAAAACGAGACAAAAGAATCCTTTTCTCTGGATGTTGAGATAAGAGCCTTCTGATCACCATGGTAAAGCTGCTTTCTAAAGGCACTTTGTGAACTGCTGACAGTAGGGTTCAGCTCTTTGTGTGGAGCTTTGGGAATGGCTTGTATATTATTTTGTAATTCGCAACACCTAAAGGTTGGTCAAGACCTATTCTTACTTCATCCAGTCCATTTCCCAGTTGGCACAGGATTGCTCTCTACAGGACATTTTAAAATTAAAACTGTCAGTGGAGTGCCTGCCACTTCCTTTGGGAAACTAGCTTACAGGAGTGATTTTGAAAATGACCCTTTCTTGCACTCTTGTGGGGAACCTCTCTCTGGAATTCATATAAAGTGCTTTTTCTCCCTCCCTGGGGCTGTGTGTAGGCCAGATAAAAGAACTCCTGGATAGCACTGGTGCAAGTATCAATGGAGTGGTGTTGCCACACTAGGTGTGTTCTTTGTGTTTGTGGTTTTTCCCTTTGCTCACACTTCGGCAGTACTACAACATCATGGTAGCAGTGCTTTCTCTGGGTGTACTGTCCCACAGTTCCCAGCTCTGCTGCCTGAAGCAGTGGCTGCGAGTGGATTCTGAAAGGCTGTCTGGTAACCTACGGCCACTGTGAAAGGAGTCAAATTCCCACAATTCCCTGGGAACTAGTGCCATTTCTTAGTTCTTCTCTCAAACTGAGGGCGAAGGATGAACATCCAGCTCCCTCTTATTGTTCTATAAGAGGTTTTTTTTTCTGGATTATCCTGAAAGAGTTGGAGACCAATGCCAACAGCTGATGGAACATCTTATGTAATCACCATCATCTTGGCCAGCACAGCAGGGATTGAAACAGGGACTATTAGAGCTAAAAGCTTGAGATCAAGAACCAGGCTGTACTGCAGGAGACTAACAAACTCACCTCTTCTCTGGATTGGGGGATGTATCACTTGTATGGACGACTACGTCACCCGTGCCCCACACCTGGAATAGCTGGCTCCATACAGAACTTGAGGATGATGCTCCCAGGTCTCGTATTGTGTCTGGGTCTGTTCCACGGCTGCACATCTGTGGAATCAAGTTCATCTGGAGACCTGTGAGGGACACGGCAGGGACTGCCTAATTTTATGTTAGAGAAGAATTTTCTGTATTTCCATTGTGAGCTAGCCCTGACATTGCAGCAACCAGAATGTAAGGATGAGGGCTCCATTCCCCATGGAAAAGAGAGACAATTGCTCTGTGGAATCCGGCTCCCTTGGATGGATCTGTGAAAATTTTTATTTAAAGATGAGATTTTAATGATATGTTGGTGGTAGTGGTACTTGTGTAATTCTGATGGTTTTAATACATTTCTCTCTGTGTGTGGTTGGCTAATGATTTTGTATTAGTTAAGAAGAGTTGGTGGACAACTGAATTGATATTAAAGAATAGCATTGTTGCCCCTTCTTCCCGCATCAGTATCCCATTCTGAGGGTACGTCTACACTTAAACCACTACAGTGGCCCAGCTGGAACACTGCGGTGTTGCCGCTGTCTACACTGCGTCAGGAGGGTTCTCTCATTGGCATAGGTAATCCACCTCCCCAACAAGTCTTTTGTCAACCTAGCACTGTCTACACTGGGGAGTAAGTCAGCACAGCTATGTCGCTCAGGGATATGGATTTTTCACACCCCTTAAAGCTGTAGCTATGCCTTTGTAAGTTCCCCATCTAGACCAGTCCTGGTACTCAGCAGTGCCCCTCTGCAGAAGCAGATGTCTGGGGCTGAGCAGGTTGACTTCCCAGGGAGGAAAAATCAATAATACGGATTCTGGATATATTCAGTGTAACTTGCTTTATCTACATGCACCCTAATTCTGAAATGAGATGATCAAACAGCTTCTCTTCTTCCTACTCTCTCAGCCCAGAGCAGTGCCCGGCTCCCAAGGAGCAACTGCACCCCATGAACTGATTCTAATAAGAGCCCAAGGCACATAGTAAACTGCTTTTTGCGCAGCTGCTTCTTTCCCCCAAAGCTGCCTCTACACACAGTCTTCTATAACCCCAGCCTAACACAGCATGTCTTCCCAAGAGGCAAAACTTGTTCACATGCTAAGGGCTTTCCTAAACTGAAAAGTTGCATCAGCATAACTACGTCTCTCAGGAGTGTGAAAAATCCACACTCCTGAGAGTCATAGTTAAGATGACCTAAACCTTGCTGTAGACAGCTAGGACAACAAAATTCTTCTGTTTACCTAGCTGTCTACAGCAAGGTTTAGGTCATCTTAACTATGTCTCTCAGGAGTGTGGATTTTTCACACTCCTATCTACCTCTCCGAGAGGGAGTAGCTTACCTAGACTTGAGCAATGCGAGAATCCCTTCTATTGCTGTAGTAAGTGTCCACACTCAAGCACTACAGTCATGCAGCTGTGTTGTAGTAGCATTTTAAGTGTAGACGTAGTCTGTGGAAAAAGAACATGAAGGTTACATGTAACTATGTGCTATTTGGTGATGACTGCCAGAACTGTATGATTGTATTACTGACACAGCTTGGGGCTTTTGGCCTAACACCGAGAAAGTGAGCTCTCTTCTTCCCTTTCCCTACCAGCTCTGTAGTAGAGATGAAGAAATTATTTATTTGTGAATAGTTCATTCATTCTGGTTTTGACAATGTTTGGGCCCCTATTTTTCACTTTTTGATAACATTCACATGAGCTAAATTCTGCTTCTATGTATGTTTTTGGGACAACTAATTTCAAACCTGTAGCTGAAACATTTAATTTTGTGATTAAATGGTGGACAGTAGTAGTTTAGATTATCCAGTCGGGGACTGGAAACAATACTATGTGGTTTAGATAACAAAACATGCAGTTCAAATAATAAATACTCATACTTGCACAAAATGGAGTCCGAGAAATCCACAGACTGCAGTTTGTTTGCACAAAAAGTTTCAAATAATTACAAAGAGCAAACAACTTCATAAGTCAATGAGCTTGTGTATAGGAGGTGAACTGTATAAATTCATTTCCAGTTGCTGATTCAGTTCTAGTCTCTGTGGATCGTGTTGCACAGTCAAAGGAATATCCCTTGCACACAAGAAAATTCCTGTATCAATAGAGATGAAGTGGGTACAAAGTGATTCTGCTGTAACGAGACTCTTTCTTGTGGGTAATGAGTATGCGTGAACCTCCCATTGCAAGCTCTCCTGGCCTGCAGGGCAGGCAGATATTGATCCTGGCAACTGCTTTCCACTCATTGCTATAGAGCCATGAGTGGTATAAAATCTTCTGTTCTCACTGAACAAGAATGGACCCATGTGCCTGGCTCTCTTATGCATTTGCAGAGCTCCTAACACTGCAGTAGGTAGGCACCATTCCAGGACTGGAGGCCGAGAGGCTGCTTTTTGTGTAACTGCTGAGTTGTTCAAGCAAAGTAAACAATCACATAGACTGTTGGCAATCGCGCAACCCATAACCAAGAGTGCAAAAAGGCCCAGGAACAATCTTACAGCTTGTCTTTACTGCAGAGCTCACTCAGCTCAAGTGAGAGGGCCACACAGCAAAATAACCCTCAAACAGCACAGAGTGTTTGTGTTAGCAGTACAGTGTAGCTATGTCTCGATTGCATTATTAGACCCAGCAGCACTTGAGCTTCTACCTACACCTCCAAGGGACCAGCTAACTTGAGTTTAATGCACCAGTTAACCTGAGGTAGAGATTTTTGCACGTGCGTGGGAGTCAAGTTAGGGGCAACATTCAAATTATCTTGAGCTAATGCTGCAGTGAAGACAAGCCCTTTTGTAGTTCTGCATCTCGTTTAATCTCTACAATGTGCCTTGTACTATTTTTCTACAATGTCATTCCACTGTGCCAGCTGTACAATGAAAAGCCAGATGGTAACGGATGTTTGTATGTTTTGGTTTTTGAGTGATTGTCAAATGTATAATTAAAATAAATGAGAACTTCTAGCCATTTGTATCTGTGGTCTGTCCTTCCTACTTAGACCAAGAAATGTAATCAAGTGCTTAAAGCAGAAGAAACGGAATCAGAAAATCTTTGTTCCTAGAACTAGCTGCTTGGACCATGTTCTCTCCTTCCCCCTGGAAAATTTTGACTTTTTGTCAAAATGAGAAAAATCAGGGGGTTGGTCAGAATTTTTCAGTTTTCAAATGAAAAATTGAAATTTTTCAAGGAAAGCAGACACTTAGACCCCGATCCACAAATATTTTCCCATTACTCGTATTGAGGTGCCAAATTCCCAATGAAATCCATACTTTGAGGACAAGGGCTTTGCTTTTGTTTAAAACGCAATCTCCATCAAGAAATAATTTTGACAGAATTACAGGACCTTAATCAAGTCACTTTACAAATCCCTCTGTCTCAGTTTCCCTCACTGTCTGTCAAATGAGATAATGATACTTATCCTCTGGTTGTAAACCGCTTTGAGCTTATAAGTGACAACAGAGGTAAATAGTACTATGATGTGCTTATTAATTGGGTCTTGTTTTTAAATGAACTCTTTGCTTTTTCCACATGTGAGAGAAGAAAAGATAATAGATAATGTTTTCACCCCTCCGCTCATAGAGAAATGAAATGAAATTAAATGAAAACTGACTTTTCATTAGAAATACAAAAATACATAGTGTAAGAAGAGGAGAATATAGCTGCTGTTTGCATAGGTGCTCAGTGGGAATGGGGGGTAGGGTATGAAGCAAACACTAGCTAAAGGCTCAGGATCTAGTCTCAGCTGGACTGACCCTTTATTACCAAATCCCACTCCGAGCAGGACTTGGGACTCTGCACCTCCTGCCCATCCCACTCATCTGACCCTTGTTGTGAAAGAGCCAATGTGAAGCCAAGCATGACCTCTGACCCACTTGCTATCTCTATATTAACTTTGTGTAAGTGCTTGTGTTTCAGGCACACTTCTACCCCTGCCTCTGCCAGTGAGAGAGAGAGCGAGGTAAGAGCAACATTCCATCTGCTGTTTCCAGCTGTGCGAAGCTTGTAACTGATTGGTGTCTATATGGAATGTACAGGAGGGAGTAGAACAGGGAGGCTGTTTCTACCTCATTTCTTCTTACAGACCAAGGGCTGGATTCACTCAGGTTGGTAGCCCACCACCCCAAGGCAGTAATGCTCCCTGGGATGGGGGTGCATTGGCAAAAACCATCTGCAATCCCTGTTCCCACTAGGGACCTGGAGTCAGCTGGCACATTTCCAAAAGCTGGGTAGTGCCAATGCAGGAAGAGGTGTGCTGATTCAGTGCTTTTCCCAAGCAGCCTCCACCAGCGGAGCTCTAGGCTTTAAAGAGGAGAGATTCCCTACCCCTTCATGACCACATGGATGCATATTCTACCTTAGGTCCGTAGGAGTGAATGTGGCTCCAGGACTAACAGAGAGGAAGCTACCTAAGCAATAGCTGTCAAAGTGATAGCTAGTAACCAGCAGCTGTCTGGTTGCCATCGGCAGCATAGCTTCTAATGTGGACTAGGAAGGTGCTGTGGAGAGAAGCAGCCTTAGGTATGCAAGCTAACGGTGAGAATCCGCTGGTAGCCACCTGGTGTTAGGTTAGCAAAACCCTCAGACTTGGCAGCCCAGCAGCCTTCCCTGCCATGGGAAGTCCTAGCACTGAAATGATTTGATTTGACTAGAGATGTTGTAACTTAATTTAAATCAAAGCATGTTAACTTTCGAGTTATCTTCCAGCATGTGCCCTTTGAAATCCACTGTGTTTTAAAAGCTTATTTAATTTTACCCCCATGGCTTGGCCTCATATTAACTTTTCACTTGACCAAGCAGAAAATAATGTCCAGAGAAAGAAGCTTGGATGAGAACAAAGCAGGATTTGTGCTTAGAGCGTTAACTGCATAAACAATGTTTTTGCTCTTAATTATCCCCAGCATGAACATGCCAAGAGAAACTCTTGGACGCCCAGGCAGGTCATTTCTCAACCATAGGAATACAAATAACAGATCAGTTCAGGCCATCTGGTTCAGTATCCTATGGCCAACAGTAGACAGGACCAGATGTTTTAGAGGAAGGTGCAGGAATATAGTGTACAATTTAAGAAGCAACCTGCCCATGGGGGAAGTGTCTTTCTGACCCCTGTGTCAGGTTAGTGGTTGGCTTTACCGTGAAGCATGTGAATTAACTCTTATATAGGATAAAGCATTTTTGCTTTAACATAGCTAATGTACGCTTGGATGTTCTTACTAATTATGCATATTCATGGTACCACACTGGTGAAATAACACTGTATTAGCTTTTTGCATTGGATGTCCTCATCTTTTAAGGAGGTAAAGGATATAATGCAAGAATGATCTTGATGTCTCTCTTTGACTTGTTGCCTGTTGTTAATTCAGGGTACACTGTTCTTCTCTAGTCAGTATCAAAGTGTTTAATTGTGCCTCCAGCTGGTTTCTGAGGGTACTGCATTGAGCTTGTGCTGCAAACCATGCTTCAGTCCAGGGCTTTGGCGGTGGCTCTGATTCTGCTCCTCGGCACCAGTCTCTCTGGTAAGTCTTAAAACCCTTCAGGCTGGCGGGGATATTCCTCAGCTTTATATGCACTTAACCTGCTTTGCACAAGTCTATCCCAGCCATGAACTAGGATTAGGTAGAGAGTAGAGTGCATGAATTTTCATTGTGACTGGGAGTGTGAAGCCAGTTACTAGCACATCCTCCCACACACACGGCTTAGTGGGGAGTATCTTAGCATTGTGTTCTGCTGTCTAAGTCCCACTGCATTCACAGGTATGAGAATGCTGGCTGTGCTGTTTAAGTTTCTGCAACATGTAGAGACTGAAGGTTTGTAGCCTAGAACCAGTGTTCTAGAGCAGGGGCGGGCAAACTTTTTGGCCTGAGGGCCGCATCGGGTTTCGGAAATTGTATGGCAGGCCGGTTGGGGAGGGGGTCGTGGCCCGGCCCCCACCTCCTATCTGCCCCCCCAGGACTCCTGCCTCATCCAACCCCCCCGTTCCCTGATGCCCCACCCCCAGGAACCCTTCCCCATCCACACACCCCCGCTCCCTGTCCCCTGACCGCCCCCGGATCCCCACCACCCCATCCAACCCCTCCTCTCATTTCTGATGGCTCCCCCGGGACCCCTGCCCCATCCAACCACCCCTTCTCCCTGTCCCCTGACTGCCCCAAGAACTCCTGCCCCTTGCCACCCCATCCAACCCCCCCTCCTTCCTGACTTCCCTCCCAGGACCCCTGCCCCCATTCAACCTCCTGTTCTTCCCCCCCCCCCGAGCCCTATCCACACCCCAGTCCCCTGCCCACCACCCCAAACTCCCCTGCCCTCTATCCAACCCCCCCCCCGCTCCGTGCCCCCTTACCGCGCTGCCTGGAGCACTGGCAGTGCTACAGCCGCGTCGCCCAGCTGGAGATGGGCCACTCCACCACCATGCAGCACAGAGCACTGGGTCAGGCCGGGCTCTGCAGCTGCGCTGCCCCAGGAGCTCACAGCTCCACTTCCCAGAGCACTGCGCCGGCGGCGGAGCGAGCAAGCTGAGGCTGCAAGGGAGGGGAGACAGCAGGGGAGGGGCTGGGAACTAGCTCCCAGGCCAGGAGCTCAGGGACTGGGCAGGATGTAGTTTGCCGTAGTTTGCCCACTTCTGTTCTAGTGTGTGGATCCTACACTTGGACACTGGCCTTTGAATTCTGGGGAGACTTTGAATCCTGCTACAGTCTTCCAGCTGGTCTCTTTCCACTGCACCTCTTGGGAGAGCTCAGTGCTATCATGGAAAATGGTCATTAAAGATGATTAATATTCTCTTCCTCCTCCCCAGAAGTGGGTGCTAAGGCAATCTCAAAGAGACACGTCCGTCGTGACTGGCTGATCATACCGGATTCAATTGCATTTTACATGTACGAATCTGTGAACAAAGTGTCCCCTAAAGCTGGTCAGTTCTTGGCAGAAGCTGTTCAGACTCCAGTAATCCTTGAGATCAGGTATGAAAAGGTTTCCTCTATTCCTGGGGTGGCTTGTGAGGAAATGGGGAGGATTAACTACATTTCCATACAGAGAGATCTTTGGGATAACAAAAAGAACCACCCATCATAGAGTAAACATTATGAAACCCATGTACCAAAGCATATTTCTCCTCCCCCCCGCCCCCCCCCCTTGGTCAGTCCTTCCTACTTAGACCAAGAAATGTAATCAAGTGCTTAAAGCAGAAGAAACGGAATCAGAAAATCTCTGTTCTAAGAGTGACTCTAGAACAGAGGTGGGCAAACTATGGCCCGCAAGCTACATCCGGCCCGCAGGACCGTCCTGCCCGGCCCCAGAGCTCCTGGCCCAGGAGGCTGGCCCCTGGCCCCTCCTCTGCTGTCCCCCCTCCTCTGCAGCCTCAGCTGCTCGCTCCCCACCGGCGCAATGCTCTGGGCAGCAGGGCTGTGAGCTCCTGGGGCAGCGCAGCTGCAGAGCCTGGCCTGACCCGGTGCTCTGAGATGCGTGATGGCGGCAGTGGCGGCGTGGCCTGTCTCCAGCTGGGCAGCACGGCTGTAGTGCCACCAGTCACCGGTGCTCCAGGCAGCGCGGTAAGGGGGCACAGAGCAGGGGGGGCTGGATAGAGGCCAGGAGAGTTCGGGGTGGTGGTCAGGGGGCAGGGGTGTAGATGGGGGTCGGGGGCGGAACAGGGGGTTGAATGGGGACAGGGGTCCTGGAGGGGCAGTCAGGAAGGAGGAGGGGGGTTGGATGGGGCAGGGATTCCCGGGGGACAGTCAAGAATAAGAGGAAGAGTTGGATGGGGTAGTGGGTGGCAGTCAGGGGTGGGGGTCCGGGGGTGGTCAAGGGACAGGGAGCAGGAGTGTGTGGATGGGGCAGGGGTTCCGGGGGGGGGCATCAGGGAAAAGGGGGTGTTGGATGGGACAGGAGTCCCGGGGGGCGGGGGGCAGATAGGAGGTGGGGGCCAGGCCACGACCCCCTCCCCTAACCGGCCCTCCATACAATTTCTGAAACCCGATGCAGTCCTCAGGCCAAAAAGTTTGCCTGCCCCTGCTCTAGAACTAACCTTGTTATCTCTCCTTCCCCCTGGAAAATTTTGACTTTTTGTCAAAATGAGAAAAATCAGGGGGTTGGGCAGAATTTTTCAGTTTTCAAATGAAAAATTGAAATTTTTGACAAGGAAAGCAGGGGTGGTTCCGGTGGTAAATATCTCTTCCCCAGGTAACGGATGATGGCAGGCAGAAACAAGAAGTGTGCACACCTGGGGGATACACAGTTCCATATTGCTACTCACAGCCACACACCTACCTTGCCTCCTGAGTTGAATCCCTATAGGGCAGTTCAAGAGTCCCACAGCCATATTAATGGACTCATTTGCCAGGACTAATTTGTCCCACAGGCAAATATATGAGAGTGGCAGCCCTATGAAAATAGAAACAGCGGGTACCCCACCCAGACATGTACCTTACTGATGTGTTACTGTCTCCTACAGGAACTTCCTGATGAAGGAGACCTCTAAAATCAGTGTGCTGGCAGAACAGCTGATGGAAAAATTAACAGGTCTGTGGAAGAAGAAAGAGGAAGCCCCAGCCCAGCAGTAGAATTGAGACAAGTCACAAGGCCGCTTGACATAAGTAATTAGAATGTGCAGTGTTCCCTCTCCTTATGGACTGAGATCAGCTACTACCATAGAATTGTTGTCCCTGATGATGTCACTAGAAGGGGTGGGAATACCATCTTCAAAGATTGGAGAACCTGTCTCCCTGGGCAGGGAGGGGGAGAGGGAGGAAAGGCACTATCAAAGTAGCTGCTGGATGTGGGAAAGGGAATAGAAGGAAGACAGATTCTGTAGTTGAATCTTGAAAGCCAATTTCTCCTTCAACAATTGGGTCACTTGACCTTCCACCTCACCCCAATAAAGTTTTGGATGTGTTTATAGTTCAGTTGTTTCCTCCTTTGCATTAAATGTTTAAGTGGGTGGTGGTTTTATAACATCTTGTTCTGCTGGTGTGAGAGCGGATATGATGTAAGGGAAGTGATAAGGCTCAACTGTTGTCAGTGATACTAAGCATCAGCCAGACAAGTGTAACCAAAATCAGACACTTCCCCTCACCACCTTCCTCGTAGGGGGTCACCTGACCTGTGGTGTAGTCTTTTGGGGGCACTTGGTAGCATGCCAGCTGTAACAGTCCAAAGACAGTCCTGTAGCTGCTTCAAACACTGTCAGATAGGTTCCAGCACCAGAAACTACTCACACACACATCAATGGATAAATACTACAGTTTAGCACACTAAAGCACCTTCTATCTACAAATACAAATTGAAAACAGTAATTTATCTCAGCCTCAACACACACCCTCATGTGGGGTGGGGAAGCATATCTCCAATTTACAGGTCGGTAAATTGAGATCAGAGAGGGTAAGTGACTTGTCCAAGGCAGTTTGTGGCAGAAATTGGAATAGTACACAGGTAGTCTGGTTCTTAATTCTCTCTTATCATTCCAGCAGGCAGGCCGGATGGCCTAGTGGTTAGGAGCTCCTTACTAAGACGGACAAAAAGCTTTTATTAAAAATGAGACGTTAACCTTCCAAATATGAGGCAGGTATAAATCAATGCAATGATGTCTTCCCAAGTCTGTTTGCAGCACTGATTCTGGGATGTGTTAATGGGGACCGGGGCATTCACTTCATTGGGGTGTTAAATGTAAAGCCCAATGTCACTTTAATGTCAGCATTAACTATGTCATGGTTGATCATTTTAGCAGATGGAATTTAGCAATTTCCCCATAAGAATTAATGTAAAGAGGTAGGGTTAGGTTCCAGGGAAATTTTTTTCACCAGACAAAAGACTATATTTTATACTCTGTGTGTGTGTATATAAGTTTTAAACAAACAATTTAATACTGTACACAGCAATGATGATTGTGAAGCTTGGTTGAGGTGGTGAAGTTAGGGGGTGGAAGAGGGAGGGATATTTCCCAGGGAATGCCTTACTGCTAAATAATGAACTAATACTTGGCTGAACCCTCAATGGTTAACACATTGTTGTTAATGTAGCCTCACACTCAACAAGGCAGCATAAATGGAGGAAAGGGAGACAGCATGGCAGAGAGAGACACACCTCGTGTGTGAGAGAGATGCACATTGCCCCTTTAAGGTCGCTGACGCCACTCTAAGTACATTGCCTTTTTAAGTAAATCAGCAAGTTGAGACAGCAGCTGCTGCCAGCAAGCTGCCTCTGTCCTGAGCCTTGTGTGCCCCCCTGCCCCACTCTGTGTAGATGGAGTAAAGGAGTGGGGGGGAGGAGGGGGACACCCTGACATTAGCACCCCTCTTGCACAGCAAGCAGGAGGCTCCCAAGAGCAGCTCCAAGGCAGAGGGCAGGAGCATCACATGGCAGTGGGGGGAGGGACAGCTGAACTGCCCGGCAATTGATAGCCTGCTAGGCAGCTGCCACACAGGTAACTTAGGGGAGCTGACAGGGGGGCTGCCGGTCCACCCTTCCACCCTGGTTCCATGCCCCCACCAGCTAGCTCTAATGAGCTGCTTTTCCTGCAAGCAGTAGACAAAGCTGGCGGCTGCCAAACAACATTGTAAGGGAGCATTGCGCAACTTTAAACGAGCATGTTCTCTAATAGATCAGCAATGAAACAACGTTAACCGGGATGACTTTAAGTGAGGAGTTACTCTACATAGTCCTAAAGCTTGTAGCCTGGCCAATAGACAATAATTAATAATGGTATTTGGCCCGCTCAACAGAATGAGTTTGACACCCTTGATCTATGGTATCTCTATCACCTTGGAAGCATTAAAAAAAAAAAAAAAAGTGTCCTGCTCTAACAGAATGGTTATTCCTCTGTGTATCCAGGAGCCTGAAAGAGTCTGTGATCCTTTTCTCCTCTTTCTTTTTTTCCCTTTCTCAATGTTGTGTTTAAGCACCACAGGCCAGAGGGGCTTGCCTGAAACACTGTCTGATACTTCCAACCTTCCGTCAATGGCCTCTCACAAAATCTGTGCCCCTGAAAATGGGCTCCCTCCAGCAGCTTTGTTCTCACAGAGCACTTGGAGGGTTGCAGAGGGTCTGGTGGGTGCTCTCTGGGGAAATAACACCCCCAGTCCATTCAGAACTGTAATTTTTGAAGTACCTAAAGGACAACCTACCAAAACTATTCAGCTGATCATTTGTCTGGGGTAATAAAACTCACTCTACCTTCCCCAGATTACAGCAGGCTGATTAAGGCTATGGACAGCAGCTTGGAACCAATTTTGCAGATCCTTAAACAGTACCTCTGGATCCGTTCCCTCTACAACACAGCCATAAACTGTGCTGTGCACTTCGCTGCCTTAGTTCTGATTTCCCTGCTGCTCTTTTGAGGATTTCTTTGTGGCTGTCATTTAGATTGAGGCTTGCTTGGTCAAGCAGGAATGTGCGCAAACACGTACGTATATGAAAATATTCTGGTACGTACGGGAAGATGTAACAGGGTTCCGTTTTTGTTGGAGCTTACCACATGAAAAATTCAGAAACTTCAGCTACTTTCATTATGAAAACACCCTACTTGTGTGTGACATCTCACCCTGTTTTTTCTCCTTCCCTCTCGCTCCGCTTTCACTAGTTTTTATTCAGTAGTCTAAAACCATTCCTGGCCTACTGGGTCTTTAAACAACCAGGGGATTTTTCTCTGGGTTGTGCTTACCTGTTGTCCTGCATAAAAGAGGAAGTAGCTCTTTCTTCTAGGGCTAGGAATCCAGGGTCTGCAGGAAAGAACCTGAATCCACCAATAGAGGTTGGTGGCCAGCAATGCTGGCTGAACTATGTTCAAATATATATCTTGTTTTGTTTAGTAAATTGTTCAGGAATGAATCCTGATTTCTTCTGAATATATTTTTACATATTTGACAAATGGGTGGACAAACAGTTTTTGGACTAAAAGTTATTCATGACCTCTCCATTTCAGCTAGACACTATTTGTTGTGTCATGAGATTTAAGACACCTACGCAACATAGTATTATTTTTCCTCTCTTTCACTGGATAAGAACATAAGAATGGCCACACTGGGTCAGACCAAAGGTCCATCTAGCCCAGTATACTGTTTTCCGACAGTGGCTAGTGCCAGGTGCCTTAGAGGGAATGAACAGAACAGGTAATCATCAAGTGATCCATCCCGTCGCCCATTCCCAGCGTCTGGCAAACAGAGGCTAGGGACACCATCCCTGTCCATCCTGGCTAATAGCCACTGATGGACCTATCCTCCATGAATTTATCTAGTTCTTTTTTCAACCCTGTTATAGTCTTGGTCTTCACAACATCCTCTGGCAAAGAGTTCCACAGGTTGACTGCATTGTGTGAAGAAACGCTGGATGACTGAAGCAGGCAAATCATGTGCTTCCAGTATGAATTTTCAGGTAAATAATCTGTGAAGTTTTTGATGTTCACAAACATCCTTAGTGGCAGCCCTTCAATTCCTCTCAAGTAATATGTCCCCCCTGCCTGCCCCCTCCCCACAAATCTTATGGCTAGGCCATGTCTACACTAGAGACCTTACAGCAGCACAGGTGTACCAATGCAGCTGCACTGCTGTAAGGTCTCCTATGTAGCTATTCTATTAAACCACCCACAATGACCAGAAGAAGCTATATTGGCGGGAGAGCATCTCCCACAGACATAGCACCAGAGTAGACAGGTCACTGTAACTTGTGTCGCTCGGGAGGTGGCTTTTTCACACCCCTGAATGACGTAAGTTATATCGACATAAGCGATAGCGTAGACCTGCCCACAGTGAGTAAATGTTCATCAGCTATTTCTGCTATTTAACTAGTATATGGGTAAATCTGAATAAGCCCAAAGTTCTTTGTGTTAGTATTTGAGTTACCTGGTCATTCTTCTATTTCGGTGCACGTGTGTGTGTAAAAAGCAGTGGCTTGCAGCTCCATTAGCCTGCTAATCTTGAATAGTCTGCAAGAAGCAGGGCCGGCTCCAGGCACCAGTTTAACAAGCAGGTGCTTGGGGCGGTCAAGGGAGAGGGGCGGCACCTGCGGCAATTCGGGGGCGGCAGGTCCCTCACTCCCTCTAGGAGCGAAGGACCTGTCGCTGAACTGCTGCCGCCGATCGCGGCTTTTTTTTTTTTTTCCCAATTGCCGCCGCCGATCGCGATTGTGGCTTTTTTTTTTTTTTGCTTGGGGCGGCAGAAATGCTGGAGCCGGCCCTGGCAAGAAGCAAGGCTGTGGATGCCTCTTGCCTCCATGCTTCTGGCCAGCCCCACTTGCTCAGATCATCTGTTGATATAGTTAAAAAGCTGGAGAGATGGCTAAGAGAGCTGTCAGTCAGGGACAGGGGAAGGAGAAAAATCTGCTCCCAAGCTGAAACAGTAACTCATGCTCTATTAGTAAAAACAGCGAACTGGGATCCTATATTTTATTTCCACAGACTCATCACACGACTCTGAGCAAGTCACTTGATGTCTTTGTGACTCAATTTCTGTCTGTAAAATGGAGATGAAAACACTTTCCTGACTCAACTACTAATTTTCATTAAAGTTCATGAAGTTCTTTGAGATCCTTGGATAGAAAGTGCTGTAAAAACAAAACATTATTACCTCTCATTTAGTAGCTTTGGGAAAGTTTGAGGTAGAGCTGGTTCAACAGTATTCGTGAAACTACAATTTCAACACATTTGCATGGGGGAAAGGGAGTGGTGGGTTGGATGGATGAATTGTTCCTGATTTCTGCCAGTACACCTTTTATTTCAAAGTATCCACCCAAAATAATGATAAATGATTTGCAGGATAATTTGTTTGTGAACTGTTCGTGAGCTGTTGAATTTGGACTATTGATGGCATATGCTTGTTCACAGCGTATACTTCTTGGGCTCTGATTGCATGACTGAAATCTTGGGGAGGATGAAGACTGACTGACTAATAAATTTCCAGTCTGCATAAGTTGGGGTTGCTGAGCGTTTTTGTGACTAATGGTAGCTATGCATGTTCACAGACAATGTCTGACACCGTGAATACCAGCAAATTGAAAGTAATTTATTTGCAAAAAAGAGATGTCCAAAGAATAGAAAAACACTATTGTGAAAAATTGCAACATTTTGAAGTTATTTTTGGTTAATTGTATTGGAAGCAGATCTGTTTGGCTGAGTTTTTGGTGACATTTTTAATAGAAAAATATTATCAACATTTGTGTTAAAATCGTTATAAAAAGTTTTCACTTACTGAAAACTCGGTTTTTGGTAAATGAAAGTTGTCTATAATGATTTCAATACCATTTTTAATTAAAAACGTTTACCAAAAGAATCACAGGAAAAGTAAAAATGTTTTTGGAAAAAAGGCCACTTGTAATCAAAGTTTTTAATATGAAAAATGTCAAGTAGATCTATTTAGAACCATGGCATGCAGCTGTTTTTATTCTTCAGCTAGCTGTAAGTGCCCTGCAGACTGATTTCTAGGAGACATCTGCGCCCCACTCCTGGCCCCAACTCGGGGGGGCTGTAAAAAGTTTGGGGTGGGGCCCTCTGGCTTTCAGCACCCCCACTGTACAAAATGTTCCAGCGCCACTGTCCTGTCTATCGGCTGCACTGAGATGCCTGGCGTTAGTTCTTCCTGGATTCCTGCAGCCCCCTTTGCTGCCCCTCAAACCAACTCCGACCCAGCGGGAGTTGTGAGTGAGGTACCGAGAATCCACAGGGCCGGTTGTTTAGAAGGGAAATGCTGCAGGTGTTTAGATTTACTTCAAAGATAGAGATCAAATACCAGTGTTCATTCCCACTCGATCTGATTCTTGTCTTGCAGCTTTTAACTCTCTTTCTCTCTCTTTTTTGCCGTCATGTTGCTTTTCCGTTTTCTTTTTATCTCCCTGCCTCGCCCAGTCCTCCCCGTGTGCATTGCTTCCCCCCCCCCCTCCGCACGCTTTTCTTTCATCTATCTCGCGATCTCTCTGCAGCGGTTAGCTGTCTTTCATATATGCATTTCTCTTTCTTTGCCTTGCTGTACTCACTTCCCCGCTACTCTGCTGTAGCCTATCTGGACGGTTAGGAAGCTGAACTGAAACGGAGAGAGACTCTCCTTGGTTTCTTCCTTGGGCACAAAACCTTTGCGTGCAAAGGCTCGGGGAGAGAGATCAGTCAGCATCTGCCCGTTTCGGCTCAGATTTCACCTTTTCTCTCTCAGGGGGTGAGAATTGACTCAGCTCAAGCACGACAGGCCTTAGGGTTCTTCAAAGTTTGCACGCGATGCTAGCCCATTGAGCAGCGTGCCACAGGGGAAACCCATCAATATTTCCTTCTGTGTGTTCTAAGCACGCAATTCCCCCCCCCCCCCAATCTCTGCATAACCATAGACTATTTCATTGTATCATTAAGCACTGCAGGAGATGGCTGTTCTGTACCTTCATCCTTCAGGTAGGATTTGAGACTAGCCAGAGTTTTTGCAATGGTGGGCTGAGGTGTTGGTTGGTTTTCACAAGTGCCTTTCCTTGATTGCTTCTCTCAAGGTGGTTGTGTTTTACAAGTGCGGATGGAGATTGTAACACTTTAAAAAACAACCTCCAGTTCAATTCTTCTATTCGTCTCTCGGGTCCGAGATGCGTGGGGGAAGCACACCACCCTCTATGATTTTGGTTGCTACTTTCAATTCATCCATTTTCTGAAGCTTTCACCTGTGGGGCTGAAATTCTCCAGGCCTGGCCTCTGCTTGGTGTTGTGTTCTGGAAAGTTTGAACAAATAGAGGTGGGAGAGACAGGAGTAGCAACTTTTCCTTGTTATTAAAAAAGAAAAAATGGCTGTGAATTTTTATTTACATACCTCCAGCACCAAAACAGCTGTAGATAGTACCAGAGTGGAAAGGTCTTTCTACTGAACCCACTCTGCTAGCAGATATTGAAATTCTGCTGGGAGGCCTAGGGGGTCCCAGCTGACTCAAGTGTGGCTTGTTAATTCCAACCTGGCTATAAGGAACATGGAAAGGAAAAGTAGAAGTGGCTCTCTGGGTAGAGGAATTTAAGATCTGGTGCAGAGAAGGATCAGAAGTATTTCTCTGCACCTAAAGTTACTCCAAAAACTTAACTCCATGTTGTGGACACTTTTATTCTGAAATAGGAGTATCTTATTCCTGTTTAGCTTAATCCACTTTGTACATGGATTAAGCTAAATAGGAATAAGGCATTCCTCACAGAATCAGAAGCATCTTCACATGGAGTTATTTAGGAATAGTTATCCATTAAATTCACACCCTACTTCAATCCAAACACTTGCTCCAGCCACTCCAGCAAAGAAAGGTCGGGCAGGAGGTAGATATGTTCTTATTAGTTTGTTAATAAAGGCAAACCCTAGGAAAGGAATACAATTGACCCCATAGAGTGTGCACAGAATTTGTTTGGAGCAGAATAAGTAAATTACAGTCATAATAGTCTACTCGAGGGAGATGTCCCTTTCCAGGCTCTGGGGGAAATTGCTTTAGATTTGACTGAGTTATAATAGTTTGAAAATCAGAACTAGTGCAGTAAAGTCCTTGGGACTGAAGTTCATTGATAGTAAAAGCAAGAAAAGGTTGCCTTGCACGTATGTAGGTATCTAACCTAGCTGCATAATTGCTAAGGTATGGCTTGAATGGGGATGGGTATCCTATAATTTAGGTGCATAGTGAATATGGTGGTGCTCTACTGAACTGAGTGAAGATGCACATTGCAATGAACAGGGCATTCTAGGGATGTCAAGCTGAGTGGCCCCAGGTGATGGAATTCTTCTTTCTCCATTCTTTTGGAGGGAGGGAAGACTCCTAGGATATTCCATTAGAAAAAGTTACCTTGGTAGAATATTAAGCTTTCACCATTGTAAGCTTCCAAAAGTGAGGGAATGCTGAAGTTTAAGGTTGCATGTGCAAATTTAAACCCATCACCTTGAAGGTATATCTTATACAGTCTTTAATTATGTGATCACGTACTATTTCCCAAATGACCTAGTATGCAATGTTTCCTATGACATTAGTTATATATGCATAGCATCTTGTAGTAGAAAGCAATAAGCTGGGCATCCCAGGCAAAGATTGTCCATGAAAATCGGTTACACCAGAAGTACCCAGCAAACTGTACTTACACCATCTACTAAAGATTTTAACAATGCAAAGGAGCAGTGCAAGTGTGCTAGGGTGACCAGATAGCAAGTGTGAAAAATTGGGACAGGGATGGAGGGTAATAGGTGCCTATATAAGAAAAAGCCCCATAAATTGGGACTGTCCCTATAAAATCGGGACATCTGGTCACCCTAAAGTGTGCTGACATATATAGGCCACCTAAAAAGGCAGATAAATTATCTGCATAGCTGCTTCACCCTGAATTGTAATGGGGCGGGGGGGGAGAGAGAGAGGGAGCGTAGATGAAATACAGCAATTCTCAAACTGTGGTTTGGGACCTCAAAGTGGGTCGTGACCCTATTTTAATGGGGTTGCCAGGGCTGTCTTAGACTTGCTGGGGCTTGAGGCCAAAGCCCAAGCTGCAGGACTCAGGTTACAGGCCCTGGCCTGGGGCTGAAGCCCTGGGGCTTTGGCTTTGGCCCCTAGGCCTGGGGCAATGGGGCTTTGGCTTTGCCCCTCCCCCCCCCCGCCCCGCGATAGCGGAGCTTGGGCGGGCTTAGGCTTCGGTCCCCCCTCCTGGGGTCCTGTAGTAATTTTTATTGTCAGAAGGGGGTCATGGTGCAATGAAGTTTGGGAAGCCCTAAATTAGATTAATAATTAACTGCTTCATTCACAGAGCTGCACCTAAAGAGAGTGGTTGGTTGAAAAGAAAATGTGTAAGACATGGATGTTAAGAAAACTTTTGAAATAAATGCCTGGAGAGGAGAGAAAAGAAATTATCGTATTTAAATCAAAACAAAACAAGAAAAAATTCAAGGCTAGGTCATCCCTGGCACTTGTGCAATGTGAGAATTAATCAATTTCCTACTAATGGTGACATATGTTTCCTATTTTAGTATTGCATGAACTAGATCTTCCCAAACAACCCAGACCACAGGGACAAGAGTTCAGAATTTTGAGTGTTGTTCCTTCTCTTTTGAAGTTTAAGGCCTTCTGACGATGCCAAGTGCTATGGCATACTTAACATAAGGCATAAGAACAGTCATCTATCTGATCCACCTAGAGCCAGGAATAATCTGTTCTGCATTCAGCGTAACTCTGAAGAGGGCTGGCGCTGGAGGTAGCAAGCAGGGCAATTGCCAGGGAGCCCCACAAAGCTGTTACATCAGATCTACAGAGTCCCTGTGGTAAATGTAATGCGAGTATTACAGTGATTTAATCTCACTAAAGCAAAGGTTTTCAAACTGTGGGGTGCGCCCCCCTAGGGGGTCTGGAGGAACATTTGGGGGAGTAAGTGGCGATGGCAGGCAGCTCAGGCTTCAGCCTCAGGCGGTGGGCTGTGCCCATTCCTTCATTTCTGCCCTGGGCCCCAGCGAGTCTAACGCCAGCCCTGACTCTGAAGTATATTCTTAAAAAACAAAAATCTTTTTAATAATACTGAACCAAATCCTGAGGTTCTTTCTCAATTTTACTCATTCTTTTGTCAGGCAAACTGCCACTGGAGTCACTGAGTACATTATCTTTCTTAGGCCAGGTCTACACTACAGACTTCTGCTGGCACAACTGTCAGTCATGGGTGTGAAGAGTTGCGATCTCTGACAGACATAGCTGTGCCAGCAGAAGCCTCTACTATAGATGCAACTCTATGGACAAAGCTGTTTGGTTATTTTTTTTTTTAACCAATATAAATTGTTTTCCTTAATGGGGTTTTGTTTTACTGTATCAGTACAAAGTGTAGCTTTGACGCCATAGCTCTGTGTCCACACTAGAAGTGCTCTACTGGTATCGTATGCCCATATTCCTATACTGCTAGAGTACTCCTTGTGTAGACATGGCCTTAGGGGTAGGTACTGCCACCTATCACCATAGCATCTGAGCATCTTTTATATAAAACAATAGAAATAGTGAAGTCCTTAGTGGACTTCATGGAGCCTCCGTAGGATGACCAGACAGCAAATGTGAAAAATCGGGACGGGGGTGGGGGGTAATAGGAGCCTATATAAGAAAAAGACCCCAAAATCAGGACTGTCCCTATAAAATTGGGACATCTGGTCACTCTAAGCCTCCGGCATTTCTCCTTTTTGAGGTCAAAACTCTGTTTGGAGGCAGAGATTTTGGTTTTGATTTTTTTTTTCTTTTTTAATTGCCTTTGTTGTTATTGTTGGTAGGGGCTTAGGGTTAGAAGGGGTGTCAGAGTTGTGCTAACGAGTAAGGATATTGGTCCAGTAAAAGGCAAAATCTAATTTTACAAGATACAATTATCAGATCTCCTTGAATGCTGAGATCAATCATTCTATCGTCAGGTTATTCTTTTTCAAACTGAAAGAATTTTTAGGATACCACAAAAAGCCAGCGTACGCTCTCTCTCTCTCTCTCTCTCTATCTAATCTAATACAGCATCTAGTGCATTTTGCATGAAGCGTTGTTTCTAAAATATATGGTACAGTGACCAACTGTGCCTTCAAACAATCACAAATAGCTTGACTCTTCAACAATTATTATAAGTCTAATGGGACGTCAGAATATACTCCTGCTTTTAGCTACAGTGCCAGATTTTCTGCTAGGAAAAAGCCAGTGTTGTAAAGAGAATATAAAAGGTCAGCTTCTAACTGTGGGAAGGAATCTGGGGGTCAGAGTGGATCGCAAGCTAAATAGGAGTCAACAGTGTAACACTGTTGCCAAAAAAAAAAAAAAAAAATAGCCATCATCATTCTGGACTCTGTTAGCAGGAGTATTGTAAACAAGACACGAAAAGTAATTCTTCTGCTCTACTCCATGCTGATTAGGCCTCAACTGGAGTATTGTGTCCAGTTCTGGGCACCACATTTCAGGAAAGATGTGGACAAATTGGAGATAGTCCAGAGAAGAAGAACAAAAATGATTAAAAGACTATAAAACATGATCTATGAGGGAAGATGGAAAAAACTGGGTTTGTTTAGTTTGGAGAAGAGAAGCCTGTAGTAAGAGGAGGCCCTGAGACATAAACCCAAATCAGAGGCTTGGTATGAGGCCTAAGGCCTGAACTAAAGTAATGGTCAAGACTTTGCTAACATAAAGCAAAGTTAAGCTGTGAGGCAGGCCCTGCTCACAGAAGCTGGCAAGGAAAGGGCTGATGCTGCAAAGAGACATACCTAAAAGGTACTGGACACCAGATATCAGAACATTCGCATACTTGTACATTCCACACACAAGGAACAAGCCCATCCCATCCCAATGACAGGGCCAAAAGGGGAATATGATGGATAGAGTTGTTTTGTTCAAACCAACATGTACAAGGTGAGAGGCGGCACCTTACTACGTAAAGGGGTTGTACCTTGCTGCGTAGAGGGGTTGCACCTCAATACGTCAGGAGTGATGTGTAACTTGTTTGTATCTGTGTATAAGAATGCATCCCTGAGTGGATATGCCTAGGGGGCAGTGGAAAGTCCCGCCACTGACTGAGCTGAGTCCATTGTCAGGGAGCACATAAGTACTGGCTAGCCACACCTTAGCAGCACCTTGGACTTCGTTTGCCAGGGAAAGCTGGAGACTGTGTTTCTCTTCGACAATAAACCTGGCCGACGTGCCTTCGTACGCAGCCAATTAATATCAACATTGAACAGAGCAGAGCATCACACCGGAAGCGTCTGACAACAAAGCCTAAGAGGGGACATGATAACAGTTTTCAAGTTTCAGAGTAGCAGCCATGTTAGTCTGTATCCGCAAAAAGAACAGGAGTACTTGTGTCACCTTAGAGACTAACAAATTTATTTGAGCATAAGCTTTTGTGGGCTACAGCCCACTTCATCGGATGCATAGAATGGAACATATAGTGAGGAGATATATATATACATACAGAGAACATGAAAAGGTGGGAGTTGCCCAACCAACTCTAAGAGGCTAATTAATTAAGATGAACTGTTGTCAGCAGGAGAAAAAAAACTTTTGTAGTGATAATCAAGATGGCCCATTTAAGACAGTTTGACAAGAAGCTGTGAGGATACTTAACATGAGGAAATAGATTCAATGTGTGTAATGGCTCAGCCATTCCCAGTCTCTATTTAAGCCTAAACTGATGGTATCTAGTTTGCATATCAATTCAAGTTCAGCAGTTTCTCATTGGAGTCTGTTTTTTGAAGCTTTTCTGGTGCAAAATTAACCTCTTACATGTTCTCTGTATATATATATATCTCCTCACTATATGTTCCATTCTATGCATCCGACGAAGTGGGCTGTAGCCCACGAAAGCTTATGCTCAAATAAATTTTAGTCTCTAAGGTGCCACAAGTACTCCTGTTCATTTAACAGTTTTCAAGTACATAAAGGTTGTTACAAGGAGGAGGGAGAAAAATATGTTCTGTTTAACCTCTGAGGATAGGACAAGAAGCAATGGGCTTAAATTGCAGAAAAGCCAGTTTAGGTTGGACATTAGGAAAAACTTTAGGGTGGTTTTGAACATAAGGGTGGTTAAGCACTGGAATAAATTGCCTAGTGAGGTTGTGAAATCTCCATCATTGGAGATTTTTAAGAGCTGGTTAGACAAATACCTGTCAGGGATGGTCTAGATCAGGGATCAGCAACCTTTGGCACGCGGCCCATCAGGGAAAGCCGCTGGTGGGCCAGGCCAGTTTGTTTACCTGCAGCATCCGCAGGTTCAGCTGATCGCCGCTCCCACTGGCCGCGGTTTGCCGTCCCAGGCCAATGGGGGCTGCGTGAAGCAGTGGCCAGCACATCCCTCAGCCCACGCCGCTTCCCGCAGCCCCTATTGGCCTGGAACGGCGAACTGCGGCCAGTGGGAGCTGCGATCGGCTGAATCTGTGGACGCTGCAGGTAAACAAACCGGCCCGGCCCGCCAGCGGCTTTCCCTGACGGGCCGTGTGCCAAAGGTTGCCGATCCCTGGTCTAGATAATACTTAGTCCTGCCTTGAATGCAGGGGACTGGAGTAGAAGACCTTTTGAGGTCCCTTCTAGTCCTACAAGTCTGTGATTCTTTATTCATAAAAAGTTCTTCTTTTTCCCGCTTAAATTCTATGTTTTTCTTTTCATGATTCATGGTAAGTGGGCAGATTTAAAATCTTTACTTCAGCCCTCAACTCCTTTAGCACTTCCAGTTAATCATTTATTATTACTTAAGAGTGTGTTTAGAATAGAGGGGGCTTTTCTCCTGTTTTAACTTGTTTATTGATATCGGTATTTATTAACGCAAGTTAATTGGCCATTGGTTAACTCAAGTTACCTAACACTCCACAAACACTTATCACAGGACACCCACATTTGTGGTTTGGTGGTTGTGTGTCCTGGCTCTAGCCCAGCTTTTAGAAACCTCAGCTAATTTGAGTTAATTGACCATGTGTTGCCAATTATCATGATTTTATCGTTATTCTCCTAGTATTTGGTGTTTTCCTTAAAGCCCAGCTCCTGGAGGGAAGCGACTGCATGAGAATCTCATTTTACTTTTTTTTTTTTTTATTAAAGTTTCTAGTCTTCATGGTTGCAGAGCAAAGCTTAAAAATGTGACCCAATCATAACTTAATGGCTCAAAGGCCAGAAAGCAAATAAAAAGACCTCTCCACCTTTTTTTAAATCTCATGATTATTTTGTGGCTGGCACTATTTTTGAATGATTGGCCCGACAATCTGTGAGTTAAATAGGAACAAATACTCTAGTCTTGATGTAATAAGATGTAAAGGAAAAACATAATAAATGTCATACTTTGTCTCCTTTTACCTTGGATAAGGTTCTGTCAACACTGGTGACTTCTACTACCTTTAGCTTCAAGCAGCACACTGTACCACCATCGTGTTTTCCAGGTGCATTCAGCGAAGTGCATCACCCTCTTATTTTTCTCCTCCACCCTTTCCGCATTTCACACAATAACCGATACTATATTAACCTTGTGAGAGAATCCTTGTTGTAGTGTTCTTAACCATAACAGCATGGCCACTTCCTGCTATGCTTGAATCCAGCTCGCAACAAATGACATCTGCTTTTTGTTTAGTGATAAGATGGACAGCATCGACTCTAGTGTACGCTCTGTAGCGGAGATCCTGTTTCCATTCTTATCGCCGCTTTTCAGTGCCTCGGAACCTAATCCGAGAACTTGATTTGGGTCTGAGATTTTCAGGCCGGGCTCTAAGTCCAAAGGTGTTTTTTTATTTTTGAAAGTCTGAGCAAAATTTGTCTCTTTCAGCTACGTCAACAGGAACAAATAGGCTGTCCTCACTGACAGTTTCTGCCTGATTGTTCTGTGAGGCAGAGGAAGGGAGGGTTGGTCCCTGCCCCCCATAATTGGTAGGGGCTCCGATCTTCCAAACCTGTGGAATTCCTGTGATTCACAAGGCTGTTTTGCCATGAGGAAGGCCCTGTGCTTTGAGCATATCAGTCACAAGGAGAATACTGTGGTATCATGGGCTGCCTTACTGACCAATTCCTGTGTTTTTTTTTTTTTAAACTGGGGGGGCGGGAATATTAATAGACCCATTAAATCTCCCCTTTCCCTGATTGAGCATGCTCTTCTCAAGAGGAAAAGTTATAGTGCTGCAGGGCATGCCACGCCAGAGGTGGTTGCATTTCAGTGATAGGGGAAGTGATCCGGATTCTGTCCGTTATGCATTTTGGGGATCTTTTTGAATTAAGGGCAATATCCAAATGTTGGAGTAAGGTTGTTGCTATATTTCCCTTTCTGCTGCAGCCTGCAGCAAGAATCTCTGCTGGAATTTTCAGCCTAATGCTGAGTGTCCTGGTTCGTGTTTCCCTCAGACCCTGAAAGTTGCTTTCTCATAGATGTTTTTTGATACTTTGAGTACAGTATCTGTGGTGTGATATTTGAATGTGTTGGTGAGTCATTCCTTTACCACGGCAATATCTTAGTAGAGAGAAAAGAGACTATGAACCAGGCAACCACAAGTCACCAAAAAGAGAACAAATCAGGGACCCGATTCAGCACTTGTCAAGAGAGGCCAAAGGTCTATGAGAGCTCCTCAGCGGGGATGAAAGGGACTTCTGAAGCAGGCAGGTACCAAGAGAGAACGTCAGTAACCTTCAGTCATTTATGTGAGGGCAGCATTCAGCTAGCTAACAACAGCCAAGTAAACCGTGGGAGCCAAATCCTCAGGTCTGGAGTGTAGGCTGGGATCCACATATTAAGGGGGCCCTCCTAATGTGGATTTCCCTTTGCTGGTGCTCACCTTCCTAGTAATCATCAGAAGGCACCTTTCCCACTTCTCATGAGTGCTGCATGCAGGAAGGGCTCTGCAACAAACTGGAGACTGAGAGAGGAGCTGTCACGCTCCATTCCCACTAATCGCATGGATTTGGGAGTCAATGCTCACTGAGCTGCATGAACTTCCCATGACTCCTGCCCTACAGTGTATAGGGTTACCATACTTAACAAATAAATAAAGAGGACCCTCCACGGGGTCCTGGCCCCGCCCATTTCTCACCCCCATCCCTGCCACAACCCCACCTCTTTCCCACCCCAACTCCACCCCC